>NW_022745460.1:396622-399998 GCF_011630105.1 Anneissia japonica
ATATATATATATATATATCATATATCAAGTTCAAGTTACATTTCAAAATATCATCATTATAGCTTTGCAGCTAAATTACGAATGGTACATTATTAAAAAAATAGACCTGGGTCTATTTGCAATGCACAAAGTTTAAGAAACAACAATACAAATACAAATTCAAATTTTCCTGGTAAAATTATACAACAGCAAAAATACATTGATATAAAAATTAAACTATGATTTATAATGAACTGATTAATCTGAGCTTAATAAGTTAATATTGAGGTTCAAATATATAATTCAAGTCTAAGTACAAGTTGCTGGTTGAAGATAATAATGAGGTATGGAATTGGGCTTTGCTATTGCTGTATCTATTATTTTTTTAAAGTACAGGTAGGTGGTTTGAATTGATTTTTCTTTCTCAAACTATATCAGTGGTCTATTTGAGGAGGTATAAAGAAACTAAAATTTGGTGATTTGCATAATTGGTGAGTAAATTTGTTTTTTCTACACTCCAGCATTTCTATGTTACACAATATTAGAGGACTATTGTAGTTATTGTACGACTTGTCAAGTATGATTCTGAGTGCTCACTTCTTTGTATGTATATGAGGACCATTCAGAGAAAAAACGTTCCAGACCTATATTAGATTAGCAACAACTACACAGTCCGACAAATAACATTTTTGCCAAGTTTAATTCGCAATTTAGGTTTGTCCAATGCTGTAGTTTAAGTACTCTATATAGAAATTGCAACAAAATGACTTGGGTGACATTAATATTTAAGCTGAATGTGTACGTCTAAATAAACAGTGATTGCCTTAGTCAGCGCTGAATATGGTCTTTCAAAACTCTTCATATTTACTCTGAATGGACATGTAATCAACCCAACCTTATGTCTCGTGAATCTATGATTCATTCAAAACGTATACGTTGTTATAAACAGTATCTTCTATGCTAATTTCATTACATTTTAGACGTTAATATACGCCACTTTCGACTCTGCTTAATGCATTAACATAGCTCTTTTGCCTTTGTGTCCAAATGTAACCCCCTTGGCGCAAATGTGATGACGTCATCTTTGGTGTTGTAGTTAGATTGCTCTAGTGGGATATTGCATAACAGTACATAGGACTTATGATGTATCTGGACAGAATGCGTTTATATTTTATGTTTACTTACCAAGGAAAACTCATTTCATGTATTTTTGTATATGATTAAATAAACAGAGCCTTGAAACTTAAACCCTTGTTTGTTTGAAATAAATGTACTCACCTACTGGTGCCAAACATTTCCGAAACAGTTTAAGGATCAGCTGAACACGCGTAATATGGACATTTATTGCTTTATATCAAACAAATATTTTTATGGTCGGGCCTCCTCTTGCTGTGTATGAACATTCGTGTAGTGTTTGACACTGACTCTTGGATACGCCTAGTTCTTTTGTTAAACTTAAAGCCCATTCTATAACGATCTCAAACAACAGTAAAATTACTGTTCAGTGGAAGACGCCCAAAACTAGAAATTTAAAGGGTGTCCCGAAAGCTCAGACCCGAAAGCTAAGATCTAGGACCACGAGATATCAGACCCACTCGAAACATCAGACCCCGCAAATTAAGACCCTCAACTAAGTATGCCAGGATTTCCTGATTTCAGTGGTCTGAGCTTTCGAGACACCCAAATTTAAAGTATAGAACATACGAATGTTTTATGTGGACTCGCACACTTCTGCTATACAGTATCAATTTCCGACTCAAACGTATTACACAACCGGGCTCCACTACAAACTAAAGGTTAAATAATCCGAAATAATGAAGAAAGTGTTAAATTCGCAAACATTTACTACGAATCAAATTAAAGGTACGCTATTGTATCTACATTTGTAAAATCCAATGTCTGTTAGTCTGTTACACGTCAAAATACACTACTGTATAAGTTTAACAATCTGTACAATAATTAAACAGACGTCAAAAACAACACCAAACACATTGTAGGTAAAAGAAAGTGTTTAAATATATATTGTACTTACTCTTAATCTGACAGAAGAACGTATAAATATTACATAGGCCTAATCATGTAGTATAAAAAATACTGTATCTGTATTTTAAAGCATAATAATAATAATAGGCTTATTAATAATGATACTATAATATTAAATAATAATTATTATTATTGCTTAATGATAGTACGTAGTCCGATATTGAGACAGAAATCTCTGTTTTTGCACTAATCTACAGTTATATGGACCCATATAAAATGTGTACATTATGATATTTTTATTATATGTGGAAGAGCGAGTAAAGGCGTTCACCTCTTTCTCGGCGCGTACTAATTAACATCGTGAAGTGATATTGCTTGCTTGGGTATATATATAATTGTTTTCAGGTGGTTGCTGGCTGTTGAACACTTGGAATGTTACTGTGTTGGTCGGTTCATGGAGGAACTAATTCCTCCTTGTTCGGTTTGGCAACGTAGTAAACTTGCTTAAATAGGTTTTCAGGTATGTTTAATGAATCATTGTATTGCTATTGAATTTTACTAGGTTTTATTGGTATATTGTCGTTGTTTGTGATGACATGGCGGTTGATTTTAGGTACGGTACGCATGCCACACATGGGCGGCCGAATACATTAATAATAATAATAAAAAAATTACACATTTCTTCTCCTTTTACATCAGGGATAACTGATATTACAAATTTAAGTGCCATTTCTAGCCATCTAGACGTGCAGAAATTATATATTTTTTTCTTACCTGAGCCCATATTATAGTGGGCTAAAGTGCTAGAGACTTTTCCCTGAAAGTCCTTTTTTAATAAGGTTTGTCTATCAAAAGTTACCGTGTCAGTTTTCAAATAGGATTTGGCGTTCAATTAATTGCTGTCATATTTCTGTTATACATGATTATACTACAGAGAAGAAAGCCGAAGAACATATGTACAAGTCAAATTGTATTAAAGAATTATGAGGGCTCCTTCCGACCCTATATAACGAGTTAAATGCTTTATTTTATGTAAGCTTTTTCTATGATCGAACACGAGGACATCCATTCGCTAATATATCCTTTTCCTGCACTGCTGAGAACATCTTAAAAAAAAACCCGTTAAAAATGGATGCTTATCTGCCAAGACTAACATAAAGAATGAAGCGCTGGTGTTTCAATTACTCAACGGTGTGGGGCTTACACTGTTAAACTGCGTCGTGAATGGGTATTTGAGGTCCTGCAGGATAATACATTGATTTGCTTTACTTTGATCTATAATTAAGTAAAGTCATCACGAAATTTGCAAATATAAATGCAATTACATATTTTGTTCAGTGTCTTATATATCATTTATTTAAAAAATTCGACAAACAAACATGGAATTTGTTGATGAATTCAGTTAAGGTATAGC
>NW_022745460.1:400022-403005 GCF_011630105.1 Anneissia japonica
TATATAAGCAAAATAAAGTTGTACAAATATCTATAACAAATATATTGCCTACAAGGCTTTTGCAACGTTACAAAATTAATACAATTTCTAAAGTTTTATTAATCACTTCATTCTCCGTTGAGCTAAAGAGCTACTTGTCTTGTCCACCCCTATATATTTGCAATCCTATATTTTATATTGTATTTGTAATGTTTAATACAGGATGAAGTGATAGGCCTATATACTAATAAAATTTTACAGAATGTAATTATGGTGGCAATAAAGGATTAGTACAATTCCATATCTAACTATTTGATTATTTTGCTTTGTAATTGTATTTACTCAGGTAAACTGCGTACTGCCAACCAGAGACTGACCATATTGTCATGCTGTACGGTAAAATGAAAAATCATCAGTAAGAACGTTATCAATTTACTGAATAATAGAAATTTCATAGACCTAAGTTCAGGTAAGTTTTTGTACGATATCTATTTTCTTTTGGAAAAGCTCCTTTTACCTCAACCAATAAGGTGTTTTGTTACAATTGATCTATAATGTTGGTTCTTTATAAACAAGTTTTCAAAATTCTCCTCAGTTGGAGTAAGATCTGCAAATTCTAAACACAGAATGATAAAATAGGCCTATGACAACGAAAGATCTAGATTTACCTGCTTGCAATTAAATTAGTCACCACCACCACTACAGCCACCACCACCACCACCATCACAACCACCACCACCATCACAACCACCACCACCGCCGCCACATCCACCACCGCCACTGCCATCAAAGCCACTTCCACTATCAAAACCAACACCAGGGCCATGAAAACCGCCCATGTCGAAATTCCTACGAATCCGATATACTGAAAGAATAAAAGAAATTAAATCCATGCAATTACAGACATAGTACATATACTTATATGTATAATAGTTATGAAATTGGTAATATTATGTACAATAGTAATATATATATATATATATATATATATATATATATATAGTAAATATATAACAAAACATCATAACAGTCAACCATGTGAATACATTAAATATTTTGATATAAGAAACTCACATCTTTGACGACGATCACCACTAACACTTTCTGAAACAGCGGATGAAATCAAACACAAACATAAGTCAACATTTTGTCAAACAATCCAATGCAAATCCTAGTATATTTATAAGCTACAGTGCGTAAATGTTTCCAATAAGCGAGTAAACGAGCTTACGAGAAAGGTACCCCAATGACATAGTGGGTGGGGGAGATGCCATATTAATGTAGAGGATGCTTGAATTAACCCAATAAGGGTGTGGGCCTGAGGTCGGCTTGAACCCCGGTAGGTGGGGGACCAAGAGTGAAATACCGGAGCCCATCGAGGAGGAAGATTTCGCTGACGGGAGCACAAGTGGGTGGGGCCAGATGCAGCGAAGTACACCTCAGAGTATTTGAAAGGGTGTTTTTATTCGATTTTAGAGTCTCTCATCGAATTTTTATCTCCACTGGTGCCACTAGCATAGCTCACCATAAACAGTACCCAGTAAATATTTAATTGCAAGTCTGTCAAACTTACTACAGCATAAATAGAATACACCAATTAGTATACACACTGGCACGAAAGAGTATAAAAGAATGCCACCTATAAGGTAAAATAAAATCCACAATTAAACATTTTCAATGACTAAAAAATGCATAGTATTGACTTAGTAATTATTATAATAATTGTGATGGTACAATAATTTATATTTTGATAGACCAAAAATGACTCATTACACCTTGTTATAAAAGCAGTAACAAATTGTTTTGGGTTTTTTTTACCTTAATAAAATTATTACAAAAATGTTGTACTTTAAGGTGACTATTAACTCGCCAAAAATATTGAAAGATAAATTATACTATTTTTAGCATTATTAGAAATAATTATCAAAGCAAATTCGATTTTATTATACTAAAAATACGAAAGTTTTGATATTCAACACCACAGAACTAAAGGGCGGGAGTCGTTGATAATATAAAATTTAGAGGCACACATTCTATCATTGGTTACATCATGGACCTATTAATAGGTCAATGAACATAAAACTTTTTGCTAGGAATTTACTTGGGTTGGTTGAGATGTTTCTTTCTAGTACGATAGGTACTATGGAAATGGTGACCGGGCGCGACCTTGGACCCAAAAAGGGCCCCAGTCACAGAAAGCCACTTGTCTCCCGGCCCCTGAGTTACACCGCTGATGTTGACTAATTGTTCTAATCCTAGCCTTAACGAAAAGGAACCGTTACAATTATCTTGGTATCTTTATTTAAAAAAAATGTCCTCGCAGTTACCAATAAAGAATGTTGACGTTATGTTACAAGATCTCATTAACGTATTAAATAATAATACAGTTATTATAGATAACATCAAAATATAATTAATAACTAATAATATATAATATCAAAATACAATAAAAACTGTCAATAAGATATACATTAAAATGTTTACAAAAAATATGTTTTTTAAATATTTAAAAATTCTTCACAATTTAGTGTTGAACAGTGATATAATAAATAAATTCGATAGTTTTTAATAATACAAATGATGATGGATAAAAATCAATATAAAGTTTACTTTGTAAGGAGGTACTCACTAATTTCACCCATTGTTAAATGTGTCTAAAATATTACCTGAAACATTAAAGAAAATGAATGTATTACATTTTAATTAGATAGGGTTACAGAAAATTTACGTTCAATTCGATTGCGAACTCCGGAATGTTTCTTTTGTTCAATAATTTACACAGAGGCGTGGTAGTGTAGAAGCTAAAAAAAATCACAATATGAAAATTAAATAAAATATATAATATTAATGATCAACATTAAATATAAACTATATATATAAACTATATATATATATATAATTTTTAAAAATTGCCTTGGTTTGGCTCTGTAATCATTAGTGGTCGTGGGACTAGTTTTGGCCCTACCTAAGCTGGTCGAACGTTTCGTTTGGGTCTGTACCCTAG
>NW_022745460.1:403162-427120 GCF_011630105.1 Anneissia japonica
TTTTCTATAGAGATAGTTCTATAGAAATATAATTCTATAGAAAATTGATTCAAGATTTTTTTTCTCTATATAAGACCCATCCATTCTCTATAGAGATAATTCTATAGAAATATAATTCTATAGAAAATTGATGCAAGATTTTTTTTCTATATAAGACCCATCCATTTTCTATAGAGATAGTTCTATAGAAATATAATTCTATAGGAAATTGATCGAAGGTTTTTTCTCTATATAAGACCCCATCCATTCTCTATAGAGATAGTTCTATAGAAATATAATTATATAGAGAATTGCTTAGAAAAATATGTTATAGAAAGAATTCTATTTAAATTCTATACAATTTATAGATTTAATTATATATTTTCTCTTTCGATTTTTTAAATATAGTGTCTATATAATTTTATATTTTTCTTTTAGAAAAATCCTATAGAACTCTCGTTATATTTTCTATTTAATTTTGAACGATTTTGGATAAATTGTTTAGAAAGTCGTTAGAAATTAAACAGATAAAAGTATAGAATGTATAATACAAGTTCTATAAAATTATAAATGGATTTTTATAGAATTAATTTTTTTACATCGTAATTGGGGATTTCTATCAAAATTCTAAACATATGCTATATACGTTTTACAGAACGTGTTGACAGATTTCATAGGAAATAATAGGCCTATGTAAATGCCGTATTGTATTGAATGTTATTTTATAAATTTATGAAAATATTATAAACAACTCTTAAATTTTAAAATTATCTGGATTTTATCAAAATCATCTGCCTGCACTTTATCACAAAACATAAATCCATTTCCCTGATGTTTCTAGCAATCAAAATAGAGCATGAATATGCTAATTAAGTAGCTCTGAACCAAACGACAAACACATCGCGTTTGACGTAAAAAAACGAGAAAACAAAGTTCGAAAGCTTTCTAAAATCAGCCTATTTGTAAGAAGATGAAATGTTTAATCTTGATATTTAGGAACAACATTATTAAATGTTATTTTCCATAGGCCTCTTTTGTATTCTAATTTATATGTTTATAATTTAGCTGACTATGAGAGTCTCACTACGTGCAGAATATGGCGCACTGATATCCCATGTAGGCACAACAAGCGAGTGAGCGCGCCACTAAACAATAAAATAATAGGCTGTACGCGCCCTTTGAATATCAGAGGTACAGGCCAGTACATACGTGTGTAGGAGATGGTCGAATTACAAAACGCATGACCAAGTTTGTTACGATACCATTTCTGTTGATTAATGGATTGAAAACGAACTATATGTACTCGAATTCCGGTATTATGTTTCACACTCATCATTCATATTGTTTTGCAAGGAAGAAAATGAAGGTATCTCAGCCTAGGCAGGCCCTAGCCTAAGCTAGTCTCTATTTTATTATACACTATACTTCACCTCTAGGCCCTAGGCCTAGGCTAGTCATAATACTTAGTCCTAGCCATAAAGTAGTTTTGCATGTTTATTTTATTATATTTTTATAATAAATTTCCCCAAATTTATAATCTATTAATCTAAATATATCTTCTCAGAAGTGCTGCAACGGTAAAAGTTTCTATGTTGATCAAGTTGAAAGATATGGCAGCTGATTTCAAGAACATTGTCAGTGATGATCTGAAGTAATGTCAATAAAATTTTAGCTGATTGTTATAAATAAATACTTCATAACTGGCTGTGCAATACAATTAGAATAAGCAAGAGAAGAGAAAAAGTGGCATTGCCAATCTAGATATTTTATATAAAGACATTTTATTAAAAGAAAGTTTTTTGAAAGTTGGAATTCTGTACATCTATAGAAACCAAAATAAAGTTCTAAAGAAACTCTATACAGTAGATGATTGTTTTGTTCAGGTTCTAAAAATATTCTTTAGAGTTTCTATCAACTTTCTAAAGAACCATATAGAGTTTTAATAGAATTCTATTAAGACATTATTTGAATTCCTATAGATTTTCTACAGAAACTCTATAGGTCAGCTTTTAGAAAGTTACATAGAATCAACCTATAGAAACTCTATAGAATTCTGATTTATTTCTATAAACATTCTATAACTTTATATATGTATTCTTTAGAATGTTTATATTTTTCTATAAAATAATCTCTATGGAAATAATAATAATTCTATAGAATTTTTAACAGAAATTCAAAATTATGTAGACATTTTATAGAAACCTGTGTATTTTTCTATGAAAATTCTATCAACTTTCTATAGATTTTTTTCATAATGGTAATTTTCTATACGTTTTTCTACATAATTCGTCTAACTTTCTATAGAATATATTCTATAAAAGTCGATATAATTATTGAAAATTCTATATAAATTATATATAAAAAACTTCTATAGTAATTGTTGTAGTTCTATAGAAAATAAAAATGTTTCTAAAGAAACTCTATACAATTTTGTTTTTCTATACAAATACTCTAAGTAAATTCTATAAATTTTTCATAGAATTTTTTTTTCTACAAAATTTCTTTAGAGGTTCTAAGAACACTCTATAGAACTCTATCGGAGTTCTTCAGGATTTCTATTTAAACTACATCAAAACATCTTTAGCGACCTTGTAGAAAATCTATTAAAACTCTATAAAGCTGGTTTTGAAAATCATATAGAATTAGCCTATAGAAAAGCTGTAGAAATTGTATAGAATGGTTTCTTTAGAAATTCTATACATTATTTTACTACGGGATATTACATTACAAAAATAAAATTTTAAAAATATTATAGAAGAGTCTTTGGCTAAAACCAGGGAACAGTGAAATACATTCAGCAGATACTGTATAACTCGCTAAGGACTGTTAATCATGTATCCAAAATATTATTTAAAAAAATAAAATTATATTAGGCCATGCCTGTGTTCACAGTTAAACATACTTGTGACAGTACATTATATGTGGGATGGTGTTTTATGACGGGAGGTGGTAGTTTATGTTGCTATAGTATTGTACTCCTCTCATGTACGCTATTTTATTGTTATTTATTGAATTTATGATGTAACAATAAAAAAAAAACACAAAAGAGTGAGTTAAAAAAAAACGACTGAGTTAAAAAAAACAAAACAAAAACGACTGGTTTGAAGTCTAAGAGAAATTTTCTGACGTTGGTGGTAATATTTTCATCACAAAAAAAAACAAAAACAGGACACATCAGCAGGGGCAATTAGACAAGAACAATAGCGAACAATAGGTATTGATTAGCATGCCTTAGTAGTTCGAGATCATTAAATGTAATTTCACTGTTCCCTGCTAAAACATAGTAGCAGGGTTGCCATTTGGTCTTTTTTACAGCAGATTTCTCAAATCTGGCCGTATAAAAATTTGCCTGGCCGTAACGTTTGAAAAGTCACGGCCAAAGTAGGCCTATATTTGGCCTAATTTTTAAAAAGTTTAAATTTTTTTTCCAATATAGGCCTAATATAACGTAGACTTGTTTTTGAATATGTTGTTTTTGTTAGCTTAAATTCTATATTTGATTCTAATCATGTACCTTTGTTTGTACTTGCACTAAACGCTTATTCTAGGCCTGTTACCCGGACCCCTTTAGCCGATTGGACGTAAGAGAGTTTATTTAAAAGATAACAATTACATTTAATAATTTAAATTGTTCGGATGAAATATTATTATTTTATATGAAATTTATCCTCGTTTAAGCTTCATGAAGACAGTTCAATGTAAGTTTTTACCATATATTGTGTGTGTTTGCATATGTTCCATCCTAATGGAGGTTCTATCTCTTTGGAATCTCTTTTGAATATAAATTAAATACCGTACTTTAATTAATTTATTAATTGAATTGTATAGGCCTAGGTGCTGCAGTGTTTTTTTATGTAGAACTCCATTCGGGTCCGATGGCACCTCCAATTTCAAGCAAGCGTTGTGCCAGATACTTCTTCGAAGCTACTCTAGAGTTAGGTTGTATATAGAATTACGGAAGCACCTAAGTGCCATTCGACTTGACGACTTGTCAAGATAATTTATGTTGTCAAGTCGACATAATATACATATCATGTCGACATGGCGAGATAGATTATCTTGACAAGTCGTCAAGTCGAATGGCACTTAGGTGCTTCCGTAGAGAATGGATAATTCTGATAGCAACATTTATTTATTGCTTTAAGTACTGCGACAATAACATTAGAGGCGAATTTAGAATGTTTAGATATAAAGAATTGATAAAGTTGTCATAGGTTTGTTTAACGCCAGGTTGTGTTACCTAACTATAACTTAATTCACCGCGGATTTGCCAATAACAGGCCCTTACATTTTTTGCTCTAGCATAGTTACCAACCTGAGAGATTTGAAATGCGTGAGTGACTACACCATTTGGCTGAGGGGGCGTTATCGAGAGGCGGAGCCCAGCTGGAGTCGAGGGGGCGTGGCCCCAGGCGCTCCGACGATCTGAGCATTAAAACTGTTTTAAAACGATTTCAGGGAGTGTGTCTTGACAATAACGGTGACATAAGCAAAATATTTTTAGTTTCAATGTAATTGAGCACCCGAACTATGTTGACCTAAACATTTCACTGATAAATTTTTAGTAACGTGTCAGTGAAATAAATATTCACATAAATATTAAGTACTCTGTAATGACTCAATTACTGGTACTGGTACTTGTAGCCGTCTGATTTCAGACATTCGGCAGTTACTGACATTATTTTGACATAAAAGACATGCATAGTGATGAGGGACCTGTGTACAAACAATTACCAAAGACAAAAAATATGGAAAACTGAATGCTATTTACAAAATATTCTATTTAATGCTTATGGGTGAAACTTTCTTTGAGAAATTGGCTTCTATTCAGTTTAATTTTTTCTGCATGATTATATATATATATTTTGATATAAAACTAATTTCTTTTAATTTTAAATACATTTCCCCTGAATTCGTGATTATTCGTTATCACGCATAGATTTGTGCTAAATGCGTGACAAATTATGGATCACGCATGTGTTTCTGCAAAATGTGTGTTTTATCCAAAATCACTTTGAAATGCGAGACAGTTGGTAGCTATGCCATAGATCGATTACAATGTACCTTAATATTTAATACATTTAAATCAAATTTAGATCAATCTTAATAATGTGATTTTCAAAAAGCATAGGCGGATTTGGGTGGGGGGGGGTGAAAAAAAAATATTAAAAAAAAAAAAATAAAGAAAAATTGATCGCCCAAACGCACCAGAGGTTATTTTTGGGCGTCTAGAAAACAAAAATTTCTCCAAGATGGTGTAATCTTTTTCGGTCCCGGCCCCTCCCCCTTTCGGACATCTGTGGATTCGCCCCTAAATTGGCCTGCCAGCAACTAAAGAACATTGGCTATTTATAATGATGTAGCTGGGCATGTATGAAAAACAGTGAAAGTTTAACATCATTCTGTGTATATCATTTGAATTTCTTCAATTTCTAACGAATGACCGCTGATTTTCGTGTAATTATGTACCCACTTTTGTCTTCTAATCGGATTAAATTCTGGCCGAGTTTTGGTCGATATCGAAAAAAAGTTTGGCCGAATTTGGCCGTGAGATGGCGTGTTTTTGGCCGTGAAGATTGTCGACTATCTGGCAACCCTGCATAGCAGTTCTTTTCTTTCTGTTTAATAAATAGGTCAGGAAAAAAAGTAGTGATATGGATCCTCAAATTTGTGTCCACATACATATTTTGAGTCATTTAACAGACCATATAAGCAAAGGAATGAGAGTTTAAGTCACTAAAACAAAGACAATAGTATTAATTTTGTTGACATGTTTATCATCGATCTCATAATATTCTTTTATCTGTTCTTTAAATGGTGAATTTTTATTTAATGTTTGTTTAAAAACATAAATCGACGGTTATTGTTACAGTATTTCATTCCAGGACCTTACATCGGATGAAATGATAATTGATGATGTTGTTCAACAAATGGTATTATCAGGGAGTTGTTATAAAACTTCCTGGTATTATTATGTTTCTTACGTGTTAAGTTATAGGCGCCGACGGGTTCAGGAAAATGAAATAAAGATTAGACCTGATGGCGTGAGATTATTTATAATTGTTTAAATACTATTTGTTGCTACTCATTTCTGCAGTAGGCCTACCCACAGAAATGATGATATTATTGACTGGATTACACTGGCGGGTGACAGGGATCCCTATTTTTTATAATACATTTTTGTAGTAAAGATTACCAGAAAATTACATAGATGGCACCGTAGATGTGTTCTCTTCAAATAAACGGCAATTGTATACTAGGCCTACCTAAGTTTGTGTCGTATTACCATGGACCAGGTCCATGGTATAGTATTACCTATTACCGGTACATGGTGTATATATGTTTGTGGGTAGCTGGTCAACTCGGCTACAAGTCAACTCGGCCACAAAAAGTCCGGCTGCAGTCAACTCGGCCACAAGTCAACTCGACCACAAGTCAACTCGGCCACAAGTTATTTATAATATATAACATGTTATATATAGAGTAAAATAATTAAAATGAAATGTAAATATTACTCAGTTTTTGCATCCTTTTTCTTCAATATGATTGAAATGAAGTACACAGTACCGTACGGTATATTTTAGTAAAATTCTGATCATCGCGTCGTGAGATCGTTGTATTCATTTCACCACACTGTAGGCCTACTCTTATTGAACAGAGAAAACCCGCCACTTACAGAATGGAATAAAATCTGACAATAATGTCATTAACAATTTAAGCAATCTTAATAATCTAGTATCAATTATCCACAATAGGAACAATTGGTAAATTGTTGAGTGACAGACATTTCGCTTCAGTCCTTCATTACTTGTCCGACCATTGGGGGGGGGGGGGCCATGTTTGAAACCCGTCAGTGAAAGGATGCATCCAATGACGTGAATCACCGGTGAAAGATGACTTGAACAAATTAGGGAACCAAGGTCGTAGCCAGCATTTGTAAAGGGGGAGGGAGGGGTTAAATTTTTTTTAAAGGGTGAATTTTAGTTTTTTTTTTGTTTTTTTTTTATTTAAAATTGGTTGAAGGGTAAATACTGTATAATGGTAAATTTACAATTTTTCTTATAAACCAGCTGCATTTTCTCCAATGACAGAATTTGTGTTAAAAAATACTAATTTTCATTACCTCGATCATTAGATGCCTAGAAATGTCACTCTAGAATTTGTACATACACTTTCAAAAGGGCAATTCTTAAAAAAGGGGGATTCGTTTGAAAACCTCGAACCCCCATAGTTACGAGCCTGGGAATAATCCAGTGAATAGCAATGAGGTAATGGATTTTTGTTTTTAATTTAAAAAATGATAATCGGTAATGTTATTTGCAAAATAATTTAGATATCCAAAAATGACAGTACTAACACCGAAACAATAACATTTGAAAAACAAAATGGATGAAACAGGTCGAAGAAATTTAAGGGAAAACCCATGACGAAAACTGTAGTAATAAGAATATTCATATTCGTAAAAATGAATACAGCAGTAGGCCTATAGAAATAAAAATTGCCACTGAATACTTATAAAACCGAAAGGTCCGCTGATTAATCTCAGAACAGTATACATACCCCAAGTATTACAATAGGCTACAATTCGACATATAGAGGCCTATGTCATCATCGGTAGCAGGCTGGTTTCCCCCGGACATTTTGCCCAGTGTCATTTTCGACAGAACAATTTCTCCCGCGGACCTTTGCCCCGCACCCCTTTACATCTTCTCATATTTATTTTTAATTATACATTTTTTTAGAATAAATTTACATATTAATTTTTTCATTTTACTTATTGTCATCATAGACATTAAAATTAGTGGAGCTTATGAATTGCCCATAAAAATGTCTCCTTTTAGATAACTAATAACTTACGGAATAGGCCTAATTATAATGATTATTGCAAGAAAATCTTACTGACGTCGTGTGTTCGTCTTCTGTTTACTCACAACATTCTACTTCAACAATAATATTAAACAACAATAACGACAATAAATTAATAATATTTACCTTATTAATACTAATTAGTCATAATTAGTTATGAATATGCAAATACAACAACAATAAAGCAAACAATAATAGCTGCAACGCAATCCCATTGCACGAACATATCGCATCATTACAATAATAACGATAATAATAACGAGAGAACATATCGCATCATTACAATAATAACGAGAGAGCAGCTTAGCTCAGTCGGCTAATCTGGTGGTAGCCACTGTGTGTGCGCTGTATCGTGATCCCCGGTTCAATTCCCATCGCTGCCTCTCCTTGTGTTTCAGCTAGAGGGCTGAAATACAAGTTATAATAGCGCACCGTCTTTCGTATGAGACGTTTAAGTCGTTGGTCCCGTGTGCATTTATGGCCCATGTGCACGTTAAAGAACACAGTACGCTCTTCGGAAAAAAATAGGGGATTGTCTCCCGGTGTACTGTTCAATCACCGTCTTCTAGACTTTCGTGGGCTATCCTTGGTGTTTACACCGAATAAATCCATTCTAATAAAGGTGATAACAACAATATTAATATTAATATTTATTTTAACAATACTAATAGTAATAATACTAAGTAATAATAACGATATTTAAATATCTATTTTAATAATACTAATTAGTGATAATAACGATATTGAAGGTGATAATAGCAATAATAACAACAAAAATAAATTAAAGATGTTTTTTTTTAAATAATAATAATACTAATTATAATAAAGGTGACAACAACAACAATAATAATAATAATATGAGAAAAATACCAATAAAACAACAGTAACAATAATTTTTAAATTACTATTATTAAAATAATAATGCTAAGACTAATAATTAATATTAAAACTAATAAAAACAACAATAATAATAACAACATGAATGACAACAATAATAACAGCAATAATAATAACAATAAGTTATAGTAATACTTAAAGAATTTGTATTTCATACTTCATCATAGAGAAAGAAAATAATTTTCTTTCTCTATGACTATGAATTACCGGTACTCTTCAAAGTGTAGTACGCCATACCAGTAAATAGGCTGCAGTTGACTTATGGCCGAGTTGACTTGTGGCCGAGTTGACTTGCGTAAATGCAATAGAATAGCCTGGTTTCTATTTGTCAGTCTTTTCATAATAGGCCTACGGCATATACACAAGTGCTAGGCCGCCACCATACGCTATTCACGTTCTTTGATCAAATCCATGCACCGCCGTAATTGGTCGCATTAGTCATGACGGTTAATAATAGCATGGAGGAATACCTCCATGATAATAGTAGTGTACCATGCGTTACCAAATGAGAATGTTGCACAGGGAACACACACACAACGGCCGTTGAAATTTATAGTAACCGTGTAGGCCTAGTTTCAACAGCGACAATTTCCGAATAGACCTCATACTCTACCCGTGTCTTAGACCAAAAGACTGTACTGGCTTCTTAAATATGTTTATTCATAGTTTATTATGTTCATATTAACTTATTAAATAGGTTGCTGCACATGTGGAGTTGCTTAAAAAAGAGAAGAAAATCAGTATTGATGTTACTTACAGTTTCAACTGAATTCACAGACAAAGCTTCATTGACCAGACCGAATTATTACTACTTGTACAATATGGTATAATGTTTATATAGTAATGTAGTACACTTAGTCAGTATACAGTAGTCGATGCCTCCGTGGTCAGATGATCGTATGTAGTTCAGTTGCAATGTTCGCATTGGTGTTTTCACCGAATATCCAATCTAATCCATGGAAATTTTATTATGGGTCGTTTAATAGCCAATAGGATTAGAGCATGGTCCTTCATGCCAATCATTTTTTCAGGCCTACGTGATATCCTGTTAGATCTTAAAGCAAATAATGTAGGGTGTCATTTAATTGGCCCTTCTCCAATAGGATACAATCCTTTTTTTTCACTTTTAATGTGATTACAAATTACACTCTCTGTTGAAATAAAAAAAAAATTATCAAAGAAAAAAAAAATGATTGTGATATTAGTCAATACTCAAGGTGAATGACCAACTATCTCAAAATAATTACACACACAAAACATAGGCTTAGCCGAATTGCACTGTGGGCGGAAAGACGACAATTTCGTGAATTTTGGCCACAAAAAAAAATGAAAAAAATAAAAAAATTATTATTATTTTTGTAGGGAAGGGACGTATCAACAACTTATTTTTTTTTAATCCAGAGTAAATATCGACAGTAAAGTTATTATTTCCCCTCAAACTGAAATATGGAATATGTGAGATGAAGCTTTTATGACCTATGATTTTAGTTTTTGCAGTTCTGTTTTTGAATTGTAAAGTATTCTTCCATTAGAAAGCACTCAACATAAGTCAATTGTATAGATACACTCAACTGAATATGTTCCCTACGTACAAAAAAAAAAACAAAAAAAAAAAAACGGTAATGTATTTCTTACTGAAACCGTCATATTCAAAGACTTTTTGTACCAATTACAAAGTTGTTTATATCATTTTTTATAACCATGTCTGTTAAAACTATCGGACTATTTTACTTGGTGCTCATTGTCATTAAAACAATATTTTATTTAAAAATATACTTATTTTCGGGTTTATAATAGGAGACAAATTTTCTTTCTCAGAATTTAACTTGACCCTTTAATTTTGTAGACCTAATTATGTGTCCAGTATAGTACGGTACTATAATTTTTACTATAGGACGCGCGTAAGTGGTAGGTTTTAGTGGCTATAGAGTACATAGCAGTCGTGTCGTCACAACACCAGGTGGCGCCCTTTTTTGTCAACCAGACGTTTACCCTTCATTATGCCTGAATGACTTCATACAGTAGAACCCCTATTAAGGGGACACCTTCGGGACCAAAAAAAGTGTCCCCATTCAGGGGACACTAACCAAAAACATAAAATTTCCCCCTTAATAGGGGTTTGGCATGTTTTCATATAACAACAATCACATTTAAAGCTTTCTATTAGATGGGTGTAGCATGAAATAGAGTAATACAGTATGTTTTTAGAAGCGGTGTTTGATCCATTGACCGAGGTAGTAATGTGAAGCGCATAGAGGCTTTGTGCATGAAGTGCTAAAGAACGACATATTGTTGTTAATATTATTATTATTATTATTATTATTATTATTATTACTTGTCAATGTCATTCTTTCTGCTGAAGATGGTCTGAGAATGCGGATTGAAAGCTACTGGTGAGAAACAATCCTTATTAGCTTAACATACATGAAATTCGAAATAATACTACACTTGAAGCTACATTAAGTTATTTGATAATCTAATAATCTTCGATATAACAAATCGTAAATTCTATTTCGATATTTTATTTTTCAAGGATCTTAATCTTTATGAATAAATGATTAATATAATTATGGGCCGCACTGAGTGACCATGTATATATTATGATTAATTCATTTTTCAAACTTGCTTAATTTTAAATTGGTGTGTATCTGAAATTAATATTTACCTTTTTTATTTAAAAGCTGTACATATATGAAAAAAAGGATCGGATAAATTAATGTTACGTTGAATTGAATTGAATAAAAAGTGTTTACCTATTATTATTATTATTATTATTATTATTATTATTATTATTATTATTATTATTATTATTATTATTATTATTATTATTATATTTTGATATGGATTAGAATCCTATATGAAATACACGAAAAACAAAGAAAAAGAAATCCCCATTGTTAAAGGTCAAAATTGACAAGAATGGTTAATAAAAAGGAACACATGCAGTAGGCCTATAGTGATATTCACTCGGATTCAGGGGGGAAAAATCTGGTTTATTGCTCAAAAAGTGTAAAAATATAAAGTTGAATGAATTTGTCTTATTTTTAGAGTACTGTGGATGTTGTGATACATTGAAAAAAAAAATCAAGTGTCCCTTTAATAGGGGTTATTTGACCATTTGGCACACTCAGAAAGTGTCTCCGTCCCCTTAATAGTGTGTCCCCTTAATACGGGTTGGCTGTAGTGTTAAAAGATATATTTCAACTCGTTTTACGGAAAAGTTTTCCCTTAATAGGGGTGTCCCCTGAATAGGGTTGTCCCAAAGGAGGAGTTCTACAGTAATCTTAATTGTTTAGAAAAGGCTTTCTGGAATAGGCATTTTACCATCAAAATGTACTAAAAACACAAAAGCTCGCATTATATATTAGTTATCGAACACACATTTAATCATCAATTAAAATTTACAAAGAAAAACTAAGATACATCTTAATAATTACGTTAGAAATTGGGATCAATGGTTTATCAGTGGAGAAAATGGCATCCGGTTGAACTAATTTTGAGAGCAGCTTAGCTCAGTCGGCTAATCTGGTGGTAGCCACTGTGTGTGCGCTGAACCGTGGAGATCTCTAGGTCCCCAGTTCAATTCCCATCGCTGCCTCTCCCTGTGTTTCAGCTAGAGGGCTGAAATACAAGTTATAGCGCACCGTCTTTCGGATGAGACGTTTAAGCCGTTGGTCCCGTGTGCATTTATGGCCCATGTGCACGTTAAAGAACACAGTACACTCTCCGGAAAAGAGTAGGGGATTGTCTCCCGGTGTACTGTCCAATCACCACCAGAAGGACCACACTGGGAACAAATCTTCTTCTAGACTTTCGTGGGCTATCCTTGGTGTTTACACCGAATAAATCCAATCCAATCCAGTCGCCAATGGCAACGGAGTAGTATCACGTGGTATCCTGACGTAACACTGTAGTACTCTATATTGTTATTTTTATCGAAACAAATCGCGACCTTCACCTACAGAGGGTAAGCAAGCGAAGCGAGTGCGCCACCTTGTTTTTATAAATTAACTTTAAGTACTCAACGTGATCAGTTAAGAATGGGGAATTGTCAATGTGAAGTGTAGAATTTGTTTCGGCAATGCGGCTAGATTTGCAACGATATATACACAATAATGGCCAGGCCCGTAGCCAGGGGAGGTTTTTATGGTTCGGGCGAACCCCCCTTTTCTAGCGAACCCCTCTGTATCCTAGCGAACCCCCTCAAATTTTTTAATGAGTCACACTCGGACGGAATGTCTGTTTTTAACTTAAACAGCATTAAATCAACATTTAGCACCTAATTCATTATTTGGTCACCCGTTTTTAAATTCTAGCCTGCGATACAAGCCTTCATTCATAGAATATCTCAGCTTCAGAAGTTTGGAGATTTAAATTGAACATTCATCAGATCTTTCTTAAGTATTCTACACGTATAATATCCAGGGGCGGATCCAGAGATGCCCACGGGGGGTGGGGGAAAGGAGGTCCAAAAGTTAGCCCGATCGAGGCAACACTATGCTAGGGGGTCCGACATTTTTGTGTTCTAGATGCCCGAAAATAACATTTGAGGCGTTCTGGGCTATCATTTTTTCTTTCTTTTTTTCTTTCTTTTTTCTTATTTTACCTCCCAAAAGGGGGGGGGGGCAGGCCGCCCCCCCTAAATTCTCCCCTGTTAGTATTATTTTTCAGGTTTTTGTTCACTTAAATTCAATAAGGAAGAGATAGGTATGTTAATAAAATTGAACTACATATCAACCTCTATTGATATTTCATAGAATAGTAATACAAAAATCCCAGTAGTATTTCAATTGTAGAGACATATTTTCTTATTACTAGGAAAGATACTGTTACAGCAATCAAGCCAATGACCCTGGAAAAAACATAAAAACTGCTGCTGAGGAAGACTGACTCCAAAATACAAAAAAAAATGTTCGATGAAGGAAACAAACTGTTACTGTACTGAACCATGAAGTGGAAGCCTAGCATTTTGACTACAAAGCTGGAGTCAAGTTCCAGTCATTAGAATCCCTTCCTTGCTAAATATTCCTTGTGCTATGTCTTTTATGCATTTTACTCATCTTGTACATATGCACCTATTTCTGTCTGTAAACCTTCACATTAATTATTTGTATAAGCAAGCGAGCAACCAAATGGTTGGGGCCAGGCTTTGCCAAGCGCCCCCGGTCAGGGTCAAAAACATTACAATATGGCTATATGAAAGGCTATCTTACGTGAACTTAGCTCGTTTGCTCTCAAATAATAATGTATACATCAAGTGAAATTTCTATGAATTTAAAGAATCAAAATGAACACCATATTGTTTTATAGCAGTTTATTCATTATGCAGAACATTTTAAACCATGATGAAACTATTGTATTTTTGTATCTTAATACGAATTAGGCCCTGAATAACCGGGAACGGGATTGTACTTAACCCATTATGTTGCAACAAGAAAGGTGTGTAGAGAATACTGTGAGATTGTATAAATGCATGCGATTGTCAATGTGTATAGGCCTGTACTGTAAACTAAAACTCCACAATATAAATTAAACATCCATTTCGAGTTAAATTTTGATTTGGATAGCATACCGACACAGTCATGAGAAAGTTGAGGATGCTGCTATTCTAAATGGATATGAATAAACAGTCATCCATGGCCATCACGTAAGATGGACCTTTAACTGCCTAATATAGATTGATTCGTCTGTTGTTATGATGACTGCTAAATATTTCACAAATTCATCAACATAAAGTGATTTTTGCCCTGCTTGCTTCAATGCTAAGCACACCTAGGTTGCTCTGGGGGACCCTGGCCCTCTGTCCCTCTGCCACCCCCTTGGCTACGTCACTGAAAAAGTTTTAAATACAAGAGGGAGGTACCTCAATGACATAGTTAAATTAGTAGCAGAGATTACATATGTTTGTAGGGAGTGAGGGAATAGCTTAAATGACCCACAAATAATGGGAGGCCTGAGGTTGCATAGGGTCCAGCAAAAGCCATTCAGGAAGACCGATTTCCCCCGACGGGAGCATAAGCAGGCATGGCCAAGGGCAGCCCATAACCCCTCAGGGGATTTTTAAAAGATTATTTAATCGCTTTTACATTCTCATATAATTTTTTCTCTCCTTGACGAATTGTGTTTATTTTCTCCCCGCAGGCGTCATCATTGATAGGCCTAGCTCACCATCAGACTATTCAATTGTACTAGCTTTAATTGTACGCCTCTCAAACTTACCCCAATATAAAAAGAAACAACACAAAAGTATAGCCATTGCCAAAACAGTGCATACATAAATAAATGTCTGTAAGGTAAAAGTAAATCAACAAATAAACCGAACACAATTTCAATATTATGATATAATAACATTGGCGTAGCTAGGTGATGGCTGGCCCATGTGCAAGATTAATTATTATTAAATTTAACGAAATTATATTTTTCAACTTCGATCCTCTAAATACTCAACACGCCTGTTTGTGCAGTACAAAAGCGCAAGCGATGATGTCGACTGGTGACGACGACATCATGGCTTGCGCGCGGGTTGAAAAGTTTTGCGCTGTAATGACGTTTTCTAATGTTTGGGTTTCTCAACAAGGCGACAGTTGCTTCACTACAACCAGCGGACCAATAGACATCAGTGATTGAAATGTTACGATGGCAACAGGTTTGTTTGCTAAGATTTTAATGACGATCTTCCGTAAATTATAACAGCCAACTGCGGTACCTGTGTGCAGTATTACTCGGTGTAAACATTCGCAATTATTCAATTAAAAAAAAATATATCCATTTATAGTCCAAATGTTAGCGGGGTAAGTTTATATTAACGTTACACTTTGGTGTACAAAACTTTTTTTTCTAGAGTCATCAACGTATAACGAAATTTCACAAGACGTTTCAACACACTTCTTTTCCTTAACATCATATTCTGATACCCTATAACCACAATGATAAACGTCATAAACGAGGTTGGTGTGCTGGAAATAAATAAATTAGATATGCCTAGGTTTTTAAAATACTGATGATAAAATCAATATAACTCGTAAGAAAATATAGATTGTATTTCTCTATAGAATTATATTTCTATAGGACTATCTCTATAGAAAATGGATAGGATTTACATAGGGAAAAAATGAATCACTTTTCTATAGAATTCTATATAAACTCTTAAACCTCTATAGGCTTTCTACAAAATTCTATAAACCATTTTACTGCAGGAACGTTTGTTGTACTGTGTAAGGAGATACTCACTAATTTCTGCCATTCTTTGTCCAAATAATACCTGAAACATTAATGAAAACATATTTATTACATTTTAATTACAAAGATTTACAAAAAAAGTTTAAATTCAATTCGATTTACTTTGGTTTATGTTGTACCTAAGCCACAGGTGTCTAAATGTTTTAGAGGGAATTACCTCGGTCGTGTCCTGTTTTTTTCAGGCGTGCCCCAGGATCTGCCTGGGTCCTGTGCCTTATTTAGTGTTTGTTTTTGCCCTGCTAATGTTGTTTCTTCCCCTATATACCAATACGCAGATGGCACTGAGTGTTATATAAATAGAAGCAATAACAATGATAAAAATACAATTTCAACAATACAATATACAACAATTATTTTTCTTAATATAACGATTGCACCGCCTACACGTACCCCATCTGCTTCCACCCCAGAATCACCCAGGTCAAATAGACTAGCGAACTCCTCATGTGACCAATTCGGACAAATTATCCTTACAAACGCACCGGTATATAACCAGTTATTTAAATATCTTGGTGTAAATTTTACCTTAAACTTGAAATATCTTGGTGTAAATTTTACCTTAAACTTGAATGGGGGTTGCACATTTCTGACACTAAATCCTAGGCCTCTAAAAAAGTCGTTTGCTACCGTGACCCGTATAGTATATCAAAATTGTACAACGTTTTGTCCGTCCAATAATTGTATACAGTAATATGTTATACCGGCTGGGTTTACCCACCTGAGGTTACAATTGAGGCAATCCGACGCGGAATGGGCGTTGAATATCACGTGATATCCCTTACACACAACGTAACCGTTTTGAATACATATTCGAATACAGTAGAACTTTCGGGACTAAAAAGTGTTGGCCATTGTGTTAAAAGATATCTACTTTCCCATGCCCGAAAACGTGTCACCTTAATGGTGGTGTCTCAAAAGAGGGCCCGGATTCTACTGTAGTTCTGGTTATAGTCTAGCTGTAGATTTGATGATAAATTAAACACAACGGTTACTATAGCTCACAGCCTGACAATGTTGCTATTTTTTTAATTATTATTCTTATTATTATTATTATTATTATTATTATTATTATTATTATTATTATTATTATTATTATTATTATTCGGTTATTCGGTTATTTATATAGCGCCTTTTTTGGGGGATGCTTGCAGGAGCAGGCAACCCCACCAGGTACCCATATTCTTGGGCAAAGAGACAAGCAATGTAAATAAAGTACCTTGCTCAAGGACACAAGTGAAATGTACAGCGAGGGATTGAAACCCTGACCTCGAGGTTGGGAAACCAAATTGTTCCCACTGCACCAAACCAATTCTATTGTAATTGATACATATATGGAAATACAGTACTGTATACAATTTAGTTTGCCTTTTTTCCAAACTGAAGACATGATTTTTTGAATAAATATATATATATACATTTTAATATATATATATATATACATTTTAATATATATATAATGTATATATAATTTATTTTATTTTTAATATATATATATATATATATATATATATATATTAAAATGTGTATATATATATATATATATATATTAAAATGTGTATATATATATATATATATATATAACAAATCACAACTTTTTTCGCATTTAGCACAATTTTCTTCACTTTGTATTGTTATTAATATTAATATCAATTATTACTATCGTCATCATCATCATTGTTATTATTATTATTATTATTATTAGTAGTAGTATTATTAAACAAACATTTAAAGAAACTTGCAAAAGGATAAAACGAAATTGAAGCACAGTATCGCATTTCTGTCTTAAAAGACCTGGCCTGAGATTTATGGATTTAAGATTTTTTAAAATCACGCTTAGGCTTATGTGTTCTATTAGGCCTATGTATAACGTGCACTGATGCATATTTACATGTTTAGAAGTATTTATTTTTAAGTGATCCCAGGAAAGAATTTGTATTGGCTCAAAAATAAGCTTTAAAATTTTAACACTGTGTACAAAGGGGGGGGGGGAGCCGCGGCTCCCCCCCTGAATACGTCCCTGTGGGGGTTGCAAATTTCTGACACTAAATCCTATGCCTCTAGAAAAGTCGTCTGCTCCCGTGACCCGTATAGTCAAAATTGTACAACGTTTTGTCCGTCCAATAATTGTATACAGTAATATGTTATACCGGCTGGGTTTACCCACCTGAGGTTACAATTGAGGCAATCCGACGCGGAATGGGCGTTGAATGTCACGTGATATCCCTTACACACAACGTAACCGTTTTGAATACATATTCGAATACAGTAGAACTTTCGGGACTAAAAAGTGTTGGCCATTGTGTTAAAAGATATTTACTTTCCCATGCCCGAAAACGTGTCACCTTAATGGTGGTGTCTCAAAAGAGGGCCCGGATTCTACTGTAGTTCTGGTTATAGCCTAGCTGTAGATTTAATGATAAATTAAACACAACGGTTACTACAGCTCACAGCCTGACAATGTTGCTATTTTTTTAATTATTATTCTTATTATTCTTATTCTTATTATTATTATTATTATTATTATTATTATTATTATTATTATTATTATTATTATTATTATTATTCGGTGGTTCGGTTCTTTTATATATATATATATATATATATATAATATATATATAATGATAATATTATTATTTTTATTATTATTATTAGTATTATTATTATTACGTTAGCATCAAAGAGCCGCTAGACATTGATTTAATTCACTTTTTGGCAATCCTGTCAGGCCATGAGTGTTTTTTCTTCTCTCTATCATTTTGTGTTTGTCAGTTTTATTGTTTTTGGGACCAAATAAATGAAATGAAAATGAAAAAAAAAAAAAATGAAAACTCCTGCACTTACTGTTGGTACTCATTTTTGTAATAACCACTAGAATGGAGGATTTATAGGGGTGTGTGGAGTGTACAATGTGACGTTTATAATAAAATTACCATATGGAAAGTAGGAGGAGGGGTGGGTTTGAGAGGTGTGTCCCTCTCCCTACGTAAGAAAAAACTAGAAAATTATGACCTTTAGAGTGCATTTAAAGATGTTTTTGTCTTCAAAGGAATAGTGCTGAGCATCTCAAAGATATTTCAATTATAGATATAGACTGCTCACGGCAGCGATTGTTTATTCATATTATTTTTCTAGGCTATGCAGATGCATCTTAATCTCGCACACTAGACAGTGATTTATTTCACTTTTTTGGTGTACAAGAGGCAGGAACCATACTGATCAGCCAAACGCTCAAATAATAAGGAACTGAACAAACTAGACTATAAAGAAAGAAAGAGCAAGTCATCATTTAAAAAAAGTTTAAACTTAAACATTTAGTTAATAAAACAAATATATGGGTTTAAGAAGTACAAAGTATGCACGGAACGTTTTTACAGAGATCTTAAACAGAGCAACATTATACTAAAATGGTAAGAAAGTGCTGGTCATGGAATGTTCGGGAGTTTAAACGTTTTTACAGAGATCTTAAACAGACCAGCATTATACTAAAATTGTAAGAATGTGCAGGTCATGAAATGTACGTTCTTGAGTTGTGAACGTTTTTCCCATGCGCAACGCTTTGTGTACTTTTCACAAAAAATACCAAAAACAGTAGAATATTTATTACTTAATGAAACAGAATCTCCCCCTAAAATATATTGCAATTTATTATTAATCTTTAATGTTGAATACAAACTCCATGTGTCATAATCGTGACAAAATATGTGTTTATTTTTTAGAATGTTTTGACTCTTCTATTCTAATTTTATGATTGGTCTCATTCATAATGCTTATCCCAGTGTTTAGACCTATAATGATATAGTCTCACTGGTAAGTTAACACAAAGAGGGGGATAGATATTTTTACTATCCTTTTTACTATCCTTTAGGTTGCAGGAGTAATATAAAATTACGATTGTATTTATATGTATTCGGTTGATGAAGCCTTAAGATATTTAGCTTAGCAATAACTTACAATTTATAATCAACATTATTCGATGTAGACTTTAGGAACTTTGACTTGATGTGGCAATCATGTCAACTGCTGAATAAATATACCACAATCATTTTTTCTTTCATTCATTATATTATATTTATTTCTACTTATTCTTAAATAATATTACAATAACAGTGAAAAAATATTGTATCCTATTAGACGCGACCATTATAACATTTCCATTCGACCCATCATAGAATCTCCATGCGATTGTAACAATCAGCTCTTTCGTCGTACCTTGTACGTAGGCCTATGCATTGACAATCCCATAAAAATAACCACAGAAAATGACGACACAACCTAGGGCCTACTATACAAGCCAAGTACTAGAGCAAGGGTATTCCACATGTATTGTGTCAAAAAATACGACGCCGTACGCTGAAGGGTTAAGTTAGGGTTAACATTATCGAAATATCGTACAGTACTCATGCTTTACCGACACATAAAAGATAGCCACACACTGGCGGCAGTAGTAGAAGGGCCTAGCCAAGCTAGTGGGGGAGGGGGATGAATACAAATAAATAAAATAATATTAAAAATAATATTATTATTATTAATATTAATAACAATAATGGTAAAAATGCGATTTGGCTCAGTGGTTTTAAATTCTGGTTGTTGAACTTGTAGTCAGCAGGAGTACAAACCAAATTGAAACGGTGTCCAAGATACCCCAAATTCCATTGTTGAGAAGATGTCAAGTGGCTAAGGCTATGTTTCAACCATAGGTGTAAGCATTTTTATGGAATATAAATAAATTGTAGTCAGTTTTAAGCTTCTAATAAAAAAACAAAAAAAAAAACAAAAAAACCTAACAACATGGATGGATGGATGCCCATGGATGGCAAAAACAAGCAAGGGAGAACAACGTAAAAGCTTAAGAGATGAAAAATATAAATAAACATCAGATTTATTTTTTATAAATTTATTTCAATATACACTTGGTTAGTATTTATTCCGTCATTACTTTGAATAATATTGTTTTTTGGCAAGCTTGGCATCATTCTATTGTGGTGCCTAGGCCTACGCGAGGTCTCAGGCATAGGATCTTCATAAGAGACTGTTTAGTTGAGTTTGAGGCCTATTCTATTTTAGGTATTAATGAAAAAAAAATCCGACCGACCGACAATCTCGATTTTTTCAATTTAAGGGCAACACAATTTTTTTTTTTGGCCTAATCATAGGCGTATTTAATTTATTTTTCTAGAGACATGGTAGGCAACAAAGGGGAGTATAGTCCATTATCCATTTTAACCACGGATTCTAGTAATTATGTAACCGTTTTCCTTTGACCATTTGATAATATTTGAGTTTGTTGTTCTTTTAGGTAACATACAGGATGATGTCTCAACTGCCTTCTAGCAGAAATCCAGAGTTTCATTGACACCAGTGGAAATAATCCGCTAGACAACGACGTCATCTCTGACCGGTGTTTACTCTGTAACCATCCGGGATCACTCTACCAATCAGGCTGAGGTGAATATGTTCCTATGAAGTTCCAAAGCAAAATGCTTTGCAGGAGGTATCCATGTACGAAAGCCTATTCGTGCCACTTAAGTATATACAACCATAAAAATGTAATCCGAAATTTCGGATTAGTAATCCGAAATAAAGGATTACTAATCCGTTATTTCGAATTAGTAACTCGTTATTTCGGATTAATAATCCGTTATTTCGAATTAGTAATTCGTTATTTCGAATTAGTAATCCGTTATTTCGGATTACCAATCCGAAATTTCGAATTAACTAATTCGTTATTTCGAATTAGTAATTCGTTATTTCGGATTACTAATCCGAAATTTCGAATTAGTAATTCGTTATTTCGAGTTAGTAATCCAAAGTTTGTTTTAGTTGGTCTTAGTTGGGGTTTATCGATCGTTATTGTAATAAATATTCTAATTAAAAGAAAGAAAGCTGTATGCCTATATATATTTTCATTCCCAGTGATTCATACTACATAATGTTTAATGAAATAAATGATAATACTTAGTCCAGTTAAACTGAATATTGAAGGAATTGACATTTTTCAACCCAATCACACAATTAAAAATGTATTTAATATTTACTATTGGCAAAAATGGACATGTTTGTGTACGTGTGTGTATATATTAAATATTTATATATTTGTAAGAAATATGAATTGAAGGAGGTAATATTATTTTTGCAACCATTAGACAGTCAAACACCTATTAATACATTGGCCATTGGCAGAAATATACGATGCTTTCCGTTCCTTGACACAGGGACTAAGGACATTTATTTGTTCTTTTTACACAATGGCCTCTGACCCATAAAAATATAGGTTAACATAAGTTTAAATGAAAAATATAAAATTTTAGATAAATCAATAATACTATTAGGAGCACCGGTGGATATTAAACGACGGACTTCCTAATATCAGAATAAAATGGGCAGATCAGTTTAAAATTGTATGCATCTTCAACTAAATTTACGGAGCAAAATTTGCATTTTCAATTATTTCGATCCGATTTGATCTATCTACCAGTTTCGACTTCAAGTTCGATGATACCTATAGAGGAAGCTTAGTCAGATTCCGTCTATATTTCAAGTTTCAAAATGTAATAAATAAGTATCAAAGTTAAAGTTGATTTTAAAAGTAATATAGTATTTAAGTTTTGAATGTGAAGCAATTTTCCTTTGCAGTCGTTGAGGTTCAATGCCGGTAAAGTATTTTCTGAAATTAATTCGTCATCATTAGTAGCATTCTGTGTGTACCAAATATGCCCAAATCCAATAGAAAATAAAATGTGCTTGATATAATAAGCCCAACATTTACAATTTTAATTTGTTTTTCTAAGCTAAAAAATTTAGAAATAAAGCTACAATTTTCTGCATTAAGTAAAGTAACCAACCGCAAAATACTTTCTAAACAATACACTGAGAGAGGGACTCTCCCACATTCTGCATTGACTGCAACAGTTGGCGCCGAATTACCAATTCTCAAAATATATCTACTGAATTTAGTTTGGAATTTTTCGATAGTCGGTATATCATTGACGCCCCAGCTTTAACTGCCGTACGTAAAAGTTTGATCTCAAAAATGTGGCTCCAAATATTTACCGGTAGGTTGTTAAATCTTTTATGGATTAAGGATTCCAGGGTGGAGTAAACCTTTGTTTGCTTGAGTATAATTAGTATCTATTGCCGTTGACCAAGCACCACCCGAATTAAATACAACACCAAGATATTTGTAGAACTTTACAATTTGTAACTGCGCATCCTTGTACTATATTTAATTTGTTTTTTTAATTTACCCCACCCCCTTTTAAAGACAATAATATTACTTTTTTTCAATGCTAACCGTGAGTTCCTACTCGTCACAATAATTAGCCAATTTATTCAAATTACATTGTAATCTATATTCAATATTCAATAAGAATAAGATCAACAGCATAGGCCTATAATAAATGATTGATTCTCATATCACCAATTTGAATTTTATTTCTGTTTTCAGTAAGATTTAAAAGTTTGCTGAGGTCGTTAATAAAAAGGTTAAACAGAAAACCTTGTTGTACACCTATTAAAAGGTTGAATTCTTTGCTGATGGTATTGCCAATTTTCACGTGGGCATTGAGTTCGCTGTACATTGAAATGATAATGTCTAATATATTTCCCTTCAAACCAGCTTTTTTTCACTTATATAAAAGAAAGGTGGTCAATGGAATTAAACGCCCGTTTTAAGTCAATAAATGCAACAAAACTATATCGCGCTTTTTGGATAAATATTTGTTCGTGATGGCATTTAAAATAAAAACGTTGTCGGTGGCTCGAAAGCCCTTTCTAAATCCAGCTTGTTCTTGATAAAATAAATTAACATCAGTCTTCAGCCCAAATAAAAAGTCAGGAATTTATAATGTAGTGGACAATTTTATTTAATGCAAGAATCAAAGCTTTACCTCTATTATTATTCATGTTATTTTTATCACCCTCTTTGAAGAGTGGAACAAAAAGGCATTACCCATTGTTTTGGAAAAATGCTGGAATTTG
>NW_022745460.1:427126-428823 GCF_011630105.1 Anneissia japonica
TGTCTCTTATAGACATCTAGATGTGTATAAGAGACAGTATATATATATATGGCTAGAAATAAATAGTAAAATAATATAAAACAATATAGCCGTTCGGTAGATAGCCGTTAATACTGTTATAATTATCATTCATTTGTCAGAAACAGCAAAAAAATGACAAACTAACTGGATATGGAATTTACATAGGCCTAAAACCAGGAAAATGTTTGGTACGATATTTCTTTTGGAATGTTTGTCATTTTTGAAAAGTTCCTTTTATGAACTTAACCAAAGAGTTGATTTCTAGCAACCGAGCTAGGCTGATCCTTTATAAACAAGTTAAACTATGCCCCAGTTCGATAAAGTCACATCTCCTGACAATGCTATACTCATTGGCATGCAATACGCAAAAAATAATCCATGGAGAATGTGTAACCGCTGATGAGCAGCTTAGCTCAGTCGGCTAATCTGGTGGTAGCCACTGTGTGTGCGCTGAACCGTGGAGATCTCTAGGTCCCCGGTTCAATTCCCATCGCTGCCTCTCCTTGTATTTCAGCTAGAGGGCTGAAATACAAGTTACATAGCGCACCGTCTTTCGGATGAGACGTTTAAGCCGTTGGTCCCGTGTGCATTTATGGCCCATGCGCACGTTAAAGAACACATTACACGTTAAAGAACACAGTACACTCTTCGGTAAAGAGTAGAGGATTGTCTCCCGGTGTACTGTCCAATCACAACCAGAAGGACCCCACTGGATATAAGTCGTCTTCTAGACTTTCGTGGGCTGTCCTTGGTGTTTACACCGAATAAATCCAATACAATCCAATACAATCCAATACCCCGATCGTCTGGAACTGCCACTCGTTCAATAATCGACATCCTAGGTCAGTTTTATGCTCATCTTACCTCCGTTGCTATATTTTCTAAATCAAAAGACTATGTAATTATTTGAAAATAGGAGAGTACAAACACCGTCTCTATTTATTCAGCATCCACATGAATTTATAAACAATATAAAGTCTGCACATTCAAAATATAGAATTATAACATAGACATATATATAGGCCATGATACATAAATGGCAACAACATATATATATGAGATGTTAACTTGCTTACAGCTAGATTAACAACCACCACAGTCATGACCACCACCACAGTCATGACCACCACCACCATGGCCGCCTCCATCATAATTACTAACAAATACAACACCAGCAGCTACGTTAGTGCTCATCTGATATACTGTAAGGGTAGAAGAAATTAAATTTAGGCAATTATAGATATTATGATGTCTAATACATGTATTATCATATTATGCTATCATATTTTTTGGATCATATAATAATTAAGTTTATTGAATGTTATGTATATGCATGTATGGAGAAAACCTAATAAGCAAACAAACAAACAAATTCAACTTCCAACAACGAAATCCTCAATTGCCCAGTTTGTTCAAGGAGTCACAGACAGCAGAATAATCCGGCTTCGAATCCCGGTTTCATTGGTTGTAAGTTTGACCGCGCCACAGTTTGTGGGTGCCGCTATTTCAAACGTGACGTGTCGCATATATATATATATTTTTTTTTTTAAAGGCAAATGGGAAAACCCATGAAACAGCAAACGGCCACATAATGCAAAACTATTTAAAATTAAAACGGAACAGTAGAGAAAATCCGATCAGAATGACAAAATAAACTAAGTATCCACTGGAAGGAA
>NW_022745460.1:429959-433373 GCF_011630105.1 Anneissia japonica
TCAGAAAAAGTCATACTCTATTAGGAATTGAACCCAGTATCCCGGGATCATAATGTAAGCATCTTAACCACTGAGCTATTCAACACATATATCATGTATGTATTATAGATGCAAAATGTAATATTATTGAAATATATAACGAAACACAATAATCTGAACACAAATATGTATAAAGATACTCACATCTTTGATCTTCAGCAGCTTCTGTGAACAGCGAATGAAATCACAAAAGAAAAGTCTAAACATCTTTATTTGATCAACACTTAGAAGCACTCGCGACATTATATAATATCGTGCCATAAAATCCAGTGCAAATACAGCTTCGTAAGGGGTACAGATGCGATAGTTACTTTTCTAGGGTTTGTAGGATGTAGGCCTACTTGTATATTAACCACAATAATGTGTGAAGGTTAAATAAACGATTAAAATGAGCACATAAGACACCCACGACATAGATAAATTGGTGCCAGAAATTCCATGTTTTGTGAAAGAGTTTGAATTGACCCACTAAGAATGGGGGTAGGGGAGGGGCTGGTAGGGTCCAGGGGCAAAAGCACATTGGGAAGGTTAATTCTCCCTACAGGAGTAGGCCTACAATTATACAGGGGCCTCGGGAGATTTTAAAGGCTTATTTCAAAGTCTCGCATCTCCCCGACGAGTTTTTTCCCTCCCCAATGCCGCCACCGCAGTGGCCTAGCTCACCATAGTCTATTTAGTTGAACCATATTTAATTGTATGTATTTTAAACTTACCCCTGCATAAATAATGCATGCATAGAGTGAATATAGCGAACGACAACACAATGAAAACGATAATTCCTGTAAGGTAAAAGTAAAAGTTATGGTTGGGAATTTGGCGTCGTCATATATCTTCAATCCCAAAAATGCCGGAGTGAATGTCGACAATTTATGTAATTTATATCTCTCTTAAAATGTGATATGAAACATAAAAAATATCAGCTCAGGTATTTATTTACTTCTACATTATTCTGTCGGTTAAAAAAAACAACAAACAAAATGAATTAAAAAAAATAATTAAATAGAAAATTAGGCCTGTTTTTGAAACAGAACATAGGGCTTTTCCTCATTACCATACTGTACTAAAAATTAATGTTGAATTAAAAAATTAATGTTGAATTAAAAAAAATTAAATAACAACACATAATTCTGATAGGCCTATAAAGAACACGACACGAAAAACATCATAGTAATGAAAATTATGACGTTCAAAACATCAGTGGTGACACTGTGAGACGCAACAACACCATGACAAAGTTGTCGGCATCAAAAAGAAAAAAAAAACCCATTTTTTTTTATCACAATTGCAGCTGTTTGCCATCCCTATGAGGTTCCACATCCCCATGCAGTGGTTGCGGCAGGTCCTCCTCCCAGATGCCTCTGATGCAACTAAGAGGTCCTCGAAACTAAAACAGAAAATAATAGTTTGCCTATCCAAACCGTTATTTTGCGGATTGCCAATTTCCGATTGGTCTAATTTGGGCCATACTATGTAAAGTCAAATAAAAATATTAACATACTCCCAGAGGCTTATCCCCTTGGTGAAGATTTCCGAATGTTAAATACCGGTACATTAGCATAAATTTACTAAAAGGAACACAAACAAAAATACGTGACGATGAATATCAGAGAGAAAGAGGTGGAAGAGTTTAGAAGAAGGGTTTGTGTTTCATCCGAAACTGATATTTCTAACAGATATAGAGGGCGCCAGAATTTGATAGTGTCGTAGGTCAAATGCAACATGTGTATGGCTGCCACGAATGTTTTACTGAGCTAAAAGTTAGCTAAATTACTGGGTTTTCGAACCATCACTGATGTTTTTTATCACTGTCTGATGATTAAGGTACGTTTCTAGAATTGTTTAGTGATGTTTGTTTTATATGACATATGGTAGTTTTTAAGAAATTAATGATGTTCTAGTGTAGCGTCTTGAACGCTTTGTTACCTGTCTCTTATACACATCTAGATGTGTATAAGAGACAGACCTATGCTGACTCCTGATGATCAGAGACAATACAGTGAAAAGAAGAGTTCCTGCAGTAAAGTGAATGGTAGATGGCAAGTCCCTTATCCATGGAAAAGAGACCCAAGTGAGCTTCCGGACAACAGAAAGCAAGTGATGGCTAAATTGATATCCATCGAACAAAGGCTAAAGAAAGACCCTGTAAATGCTAAGCTGTATGATGAACAGATGACTGACATGGAAGCAAAAGGATTTTCAAGACGGTTAACCAAACAAGAAATAACCAACTACAAAGGCCCTGTCCATTATATCTCACATCATCCTGTAATCAGGCCAGAAAAGAAGAGCACACCTGTCCGCATAGTATTCAATCTGTCTCTTATACACATCTAGATGTGTATAAGAGACAGGTACATTTTATATGTGATTAAGTATTTATATTACCTATGATTTCTATGGTAGAAAGATGAAAATACTGTAATGTAGTTATATTTACTGTCAATATTATATTTATTGTCGATATTATGTGCTTAAGAAATATTTTGAGTCTTAGAATTTAATGAAACAGACCATTTGCTAAGAGACTTCACTTAGCCCTTTGTTATCAGGATTTATGAATATTCATGAGCTTAAGCTATAATAGTGTTATCACATGTTGTTCTTAAGAGGGTAATTAATTGGCCTGGATAGTACACTATGCAGTGTATTGTGTTGAGTGTTTTCTTTGTTGATTGGTAGACAACATGGTTAGAATTAATTTGCCATTGATTTCAGAATGAACTGTTATACTGTACTGAACTATGATAGATACTCTACTGAATGAACTGTATGATTGTTGCTTAGTATCCGGTCACAGTAGTAAGTAATGTGCTTCAATGAACACAAAACTGTTAATTAATTTTTAAGGATTTAATTGAATGACATAAAGGGAATGCATTGCTTTTAATGGTTGATTATGTTGTACTGACTTGATGATAAATTAAGTAATGCTTGAATGCTGTAATTTTAGACGGTTTGACTTAATAATATGGTTAATGCTTAACTGTACAATAATAGGTAACATGCTTTTGATTTTCATGATTATAATTAAGATTAAAGAACATGATAAACTGTGTTAGACTTTAATGATTAATTGCTTAAAATGATTTTGTTAAACAGGTAGTTTTATGGTATAAATGATAGATTACTCAAAACTGCTTTATTCATTTCTTGACAGAATTGAATGCTGATTTTTAATAAATCTCCATACTTTACGGTCGGATACGGTCTCAATCATTTGTTGTCTTCAAATCCTCTGGCCTTCCAGTTTGGACTGGGGGAAAGAGCAGCTTAGTTCAGTCGGCTAATCTAATGGTAGCCACTGTGTGTGCGCTGAACCGTGGAGATGTCTAGGTCCCCGGTTCAATTCCCATCGCTGCTTCTCCTTGTGTTTCA
>NW_022745460.1:435101-435714 GCF_011630105.1 Anneissia japonica
TACGATGACAATGTTTTGAAATCGTACTGTATACTCAAAAATTTGTTTTATGGGCAAACAGCAGAAGGATCTGAATTTTTACAGGTTGACCAAGCGTGTTGCTGCATCATTATTGTTCAATTACGATCACTATTCAAACAGAGAGCAGACTGATAATTTGTTTTTTCCACAGCTATTTAGATGTCGTTGTTGGTAACTTCTTTTTTAAATTGTGAGTGTAAATATTCTTTAGTGATACTGTAGATAAGAATTGTAGATAAATAATGCGCATAAAATCAATTGTTGATGGAGAACGGCGTCAGTCATCTGATTAGTCCCATATTAATAGTACCGATATTTTGAATACTCCTCTTCCGCGAATTGTTTTATTGACAGTGACTCATCTAATTCTTATATATTCACTATAACATTTTAATCGAAATAGTTCACCATATCGTAAAAGTGTGAATACCCACCCAATTCGTTGGTGATCCTCAGTGTATGTTATGTTAATGAGGCATGTCATATTGTACAACAAGGAAATGTGTATTACAATATGCCAGTACGTATTTTTTAGATTTTGACGCACTCCGTTCTGTTGTGTGTGTCTGCTGTTGAAAACAAACTTCCTCAT
>NW_022745460.1:435773-453844 GCF_011630105.1 Anneissia japonica
CATTCAGCCAAAGGCCAGTGAAAGTTTGTATCGATGTTTGCCATCCTTATGGGAGCTATCGTAAAGTTATGGTTTGCCGGAGTTCAATTTAAATCTCCGAACTTCTGAAGCCAAGATATTCTATGAATGTAGGCTTGTATCGCAGGCTACTATTTAAAAACGGGTGATCAATTAATAATGAATTAGGTGCTAAATTTTGATTTAATGCTGGGTAAGTTAAAAACAGACATTCTTTCCGAGTGGGACTCATTCAAAAATTCGAGGGGGTTCGCTAGAAAAAAGGGATCACTCTAAACATGTAAATATGCATCAGTACACGTTATACACTGTCTCTTATACACATCTAGATGTGTATAAGAGACAGGTACCATACTGTGTGTCTTTGTATATGTTCCATTCTAGTGGAGGTTCTATCTCTTGAATTTCTTTTGAATATAAATTAAATACCGTACTGTACTTAATTGATTTATTATTGCCCACTTGAATTGTATAGCCCTAGGTGCTGCAGTGTTATTTATGTAGAGCGTCATATATAAATGCTCGATGTGCTTATACGGGTCCGATGGCACCTCCAATTTCAAGCAAGTGTTGCAAAGACTCTTGAGTTAGGTTGCATATGAGAATGAAGAAGATAATTCTGATAGCAACATTGATATTGATGTACGTTAATATGTAATACGTTTAAATCAATTTAGATCAGTCTTAATGATGTGATTTTAAATAGCAGAAGCGGATTCAGGGACGTATCCAGGGGGGGGGGAGCCGTGGGAGCCGCGGCTCCCCCCCTTTGTACACAGTGTTAAAATTTTAAAGCTTATTCTTGAGCCAATACAAATTCTTTCCTGGGATCACTTAAAATAAATACTTCTAAACATGTAAATATGCATCAGTACACGTTATACATAGGCATAATAGAACACATAAGCCTAAGCGTGATTTAAAAACATCTTAAATCCATAAATCTCAGGCCAGGTCTTTTAAGATAGAAATGCGATACTGTGGTTCAATTTCATTTTATCCTTTTGTAAGTTTCTTTAAATGTTTGTTTAATAATACTACTACTAATAGTAATAGTAATAATAATAATAATAATAATAATAATAATAATAATAACAATGATGATGATGACGATAGTAATAATTGATATTAATATTAATAACAATACAAAGTGAAGAAAATTGTGCTAAATGCGAAAAAAATTTGTGATTTGTTGATCATAATATAGTATATATAGTTAAAGCTTAGTAAGCTATAATGAGGCCTAAGTTGTCCTGGATATTAAGTACGGTAGATACCTGATAAAAGATCATGAGAAATTTGTTGGCGTTTCATTTTGACTATAATGGTAATGTGATGATGATGAATTTTACTATATAAAAGTGTCATTTCCGGCCATTTCGAGAGGTACTATTTCCTCAAATTTTCTCACCTCAGCCCCACCATGGCTGGGTTGTTAAATCACGTTTTTGAAGTAGGCCTATGTAAAGTACATACTCAAAGACAATGTTTTTAAGCTTTGTATACACACACAATAATAAGATCTCTATGGTTGTCAAAAATTCCTGATAAAGATCATGAGAATTTCTTTTGGCGCTTATTTTTGACTAATGGTGATGTGATGATGATGAATTTTACTAAAAGGGTCATTTCTGGCCATCTAGAGGTACTACTTCCTCAAATCTTCTCACCTCAGCTTCAACCATTGTGGGGCTGGGGTGGGTGTCGACTTACAAAATGTCCTCCCCTCCACCTTTCAAAACAGATCTGTGCCCTTCCCTGGGTATGACATTAAACTCCATCGAGTCGGCTCCTGGTGTATGTCTTAGTGACTGCTGTTTGTTTTTAGGATGTGATCTGGTTTTTCATGTCCATTTTTCGTGATTATGACTATTCTGGATAATGAATGTTTTGAGCAGAGGTGGATTCAAGGCACTCCCCCTCCCCCTTCATATATTCAAATTGAAGTGCGAGAGTGTAATTTCCGGCCATCTAGAGATGCCCTAATCATAAATTTTCTTACCTCAGCCCCAACCATGGTGGGGCTGAGGTGGGTGGTTCCTCGGTCTGTGGAAGTCCCTCCCTGGTTCACCTCTCTTTCCAATTCCTGGATCTGCAACTGTTGATTTATTATATAATTATTTTTTCGCTTATCTATAATGCGTCTATTGCAATTTTCACTTTATCCTCTCAAACAGTCCTAAGAGCGTTCAGAGTGCGCTACTTCACAGGGGGATTCACCCCCTTGACCTCGCCGGGGTCATACGTAATTCGCATAACGGCTCCCCCCCTTTCAAAATCCTGGCTACGTCCCTGTGTGGTAGCCTGTATATAAAAGCTGATATAGTGTTTTGATCACATCATTGGACATGATTACGGTACATTAAAGACTATAGAAGCTTTCGTGTGATCGTGTTATGTTGCAGGGTTGCTGACTTTTAAAGGGGTCGCATGGAAATTTTATGATAGGTCGCATGGAAATTTTATGATGGGTCTCATCTGATAGGATTTTTTTTTTTTTTTTATATACTTATTTAGAATATGTAGAAATAGAAACTATAATGAATAAAAGAAAAATGATTGTGGTGTATTTAGTCAAGCAAAATTTAAATTATATATATATATATATATATATCTGTCTCTTACATCTAGATGTGTATAAGAGACAGTATATATATAGGCCTATATATTTGAAGATTTCAAGGGAGCGGATTGCTTTCTAAGAACGTTATAATAACGTTGTAGTTTGGTGATAAAAACGTTATTTTGTAGAACCATGATATGTACCTACTTAAGTTATAACCTAATTTCACAACATCACAACGTTTGAAAGTTTTTACGACCTTGTATATGAAAGTTATTTTGTGACATACCTAGCCACAACGTTCGGGAACGTTGTAAGAACGTTTGCTGAGAGGCGTAATAAAAATAAATATATAAAATTTTATTATTATGAAATTTCCATTTTTTGTGACGGAGGTGTGTTAACTGGCCAAAAATAAAAGTATACTTTTATTAAAAATCAGCATTTTTGGCTGTAGGAGAGTTCGCTTATTAAGGTATTGAAAAGTTTCGCATAATGTGTCTTAATTATTGATTATTATCTTATATTAACATCGAACCATATAAAAAAAATCGTCAACACTTTCAGAAACATCCTAGAGTAGTGGCTGTGACAGTGGAGACACAGGACGTACACGACCTATCAATAGACACTTGTTGAGGAGGCATCCAAACCGGACTTCCCCCCTACCCTGTCGCAATTATTTTTATGATATTTTTTTGTTATTTTCTTGGAACAATACATTCTTTCTCATACGGCAATACGTACGTGGGCGGCAATCACAACACTCGACCACCATAGAGTCACTCTCAGACAGGCTTATCTTCATTTGACTTCTACGAGTGGATACCTTGGAAGTAAGAAATCAAGTTGGCTTTACCCAGTACCGTTCGTGTATATTCATCGGCGGGAAATTTTCCTTACAGATTGAATTTGAATAAATGTGTACCTTGATTTAATGGATATACTGGATAATAATGATAATAATAATAATAATAAATAATAATAATAATAATAATAATAATAATAATAATAATAATAATAATAATAATAGTAATAATAATAATATTATTAATAGGTAAACACTTTTTATTCAATTCAATTCAACGTAACATTTATTTACCCGATCCTTTTTTCAGCTACAGCTTTTAAATAAAAAAGGTATATATTAATTTCAGATACACATCAATTTCAAATTAAGCAAGTTTGAAAATGAATTAATCATAATATATATATGGTCACTCAGTGCGGCCCAGAATTATATTAATCTTTTATTCATAAATATTAAGACCCTTGAAAAATAAAATATCGAAAAAGAATTCATGATGTGTTGTAACGAAGATTATTAGATTATTAAATAACTTCAGTTAGCTTCAAGTGTAGTACATTTCGAATTTTGCTCAGACCATCTTCAGCAGAATGACATTGGCAAGTAGCCAATGTCTACGTCACCGATGATGTAATGGTGACGGGTGCGCTCCGCAATGTGTGGAGCGCACCCGAGAATGCGGATTGAAAGCTACTGGTGAGAAACAATTATAACAAGCATTAACACAAATGAAATTCGAAATAAGATTATTAGATTGTTTACTCTTTGTACTGGGATTTGACAGGCCCCCGACTTCTTTTCTCTAGCAAAGTGTTAATACCATCTAACAGTGTCATTTTCTTCGGTCAGTTATAATTGAAACATCCAAAATCCGGCGATATACTGTAAAACAAAAGCAAAATACAAGGCAGTGATTGGTTCATAGCCGTAAAGCGTAATCAGTGAGTGATGGCGTGGGAACCAGAAACACTAGGGTGACCTGAAAATATTTAGTTATCAGTTCTCCTGTACATCGGTCTTAGGTTCACACGATTTCAAAATTTGCGATAATCATTTCATTTTCTCTCAAACGAGTATAGTCTCCTGTAAAACCCTGGTGTTTCCAAAATATCCCGTCGACCCTTTTTAGACAGGTTCTATATCCCAAAAACTAAAAGTTTAGTTAATAGGCTAACATTAACATACAGTAAGCTTGACTCTTAAGGTTGTAAAATGTATAACAACAGGCCTTTTTACAGAGATCTCAGGGACAGCACACGAAAGTGGTAATATTGTACAGGTCATTAAAATGATAAATAAATACAAACATTATCAAAAAACTTCCAAAAAACAGTAGATGATTTACTACCTAATGAAACAGAATCCACCTCTAACTATTTTGCAACTCATTATCAATGTTTGCTGTTGAATACAAGTTCCATGTGTCATAATCGTTAGAAAGCATAAGTTTGTTTAAACCATAGAGAAAATGTTTAAACACAAACGACGTATGAGCCATTCACAATAACCGTACACTGTAAAAAAAACTGTAATTTTACATAAAATTTTTTACAGATTTGATCTGTGTTTTATTTTGGCAACACTTTTGCTGTAAAAAATTACATATCTGCTGTTATTTTACATTTTTCTGTAATTGTACTTAATTTACATAATTTTTTGTTAATTTACAGCACAAAGAAACACATTCTGTTGAAAACCTGTAGAAATACAGAGTAAGAACTTTTTTTCCTGTAAAAATACATCCCATTTCTGTTTATTATGCATATTTACATATTTATTGAATTAAACGGCATATTTGTTGGAAATTTACATTTTCCTGTATTTTTACAGGAAATATGTCAACATATTTCTGTATTTTTACAGTTAAATCGTCAAATTTTCTTTTCATTTTAAAGGCAACCTGCTGTTTTTTCCCCGTATTTACAGCATTTGGTGTAAATTTACAGCATAAAAGAAACACATTTTACAACATAGGCCTAATGTTGTACTTTTACATTTATAACTTTAGTGAAAAATATCTTTAAAAAACTGTAATTTTACATAGACAATTTACAGAATGAGTTTTTTGTTTTAATATTTTTGTTATTTCTTAGGGTTTTATGTAAAAAATGATAATAGGCTAATAAAAATAATAATAATATTAATAACAATAACAATAAAAACAATAACAATAATTACAGTAGTAACAACAACAACAACAACAATAAAATAACAATAACAATCTATTTGTCATTATAAATTATTTATTAAATCGATATAATAAAGTTGTATTAATTTCGTGGGGAATTCATGAATGTCGTCACGCGTAGACCGCATAATCATGTGACGTAGACCGGATCTTCTGGAATTTTGGCGCGCACAGAGATAATGAGACTACGACGTACAGAGGGTTGATGTTAATGCTTGTGGGTGGACTGTTTCTGTAAAGATGATGTGGTATAATTGTCACTTACATTAAAATTACGAAAATAAAAAAGAAATCATCATCTATCTATCCGGATCTGAGTTGTGTAAGGTTGGTGAATGTGGTACCGATTGCGTATTAATTCTAATTACTGTAATTTGCATTGTAAATTATGTCTAAATAAATCTAGGCTGGCTAGATCATCTATCTATCCGGATCTGAGTTGTGTAAGGTTGGTGAATGTGGTACCGATTGCGTATTAATTCTAATTACTGTAATTTGCATTGTAAATTATGTCTAAATAAATCTAGGCTGGCTAGATTATAGTAGGCTTGGCCTATCTCGTCTTAGCCTATGCCTAACGCTGTCTAAATCTGTCTTGGTGGTAGATAGAAGTAGAGGTTTAGTGGCAACGTAATGAGACATTAAACCTGCGTACGTCTACTACTAGGGCCGCCTGGAGTACTACCTACTCACTACTCTAGGCTAGGCAGGCCTAAGTCGTAGGCTATCCAGTAGCTACGTTTATATAAGAGACAGCATGCTACGTTTATGTAGCTGATTGTAACGTCTCATCATTCATATTATAGCCATTCGGGTCGTAATACTGTATAGCCTGGGGAGAGGGCTACCGATCTTGTGATGGCCTAGCCTAGCTGGCTACAGGCATACCTTCTCAGCTCCTTGGTTTGTTTGATAAAATAACCATAATAAACAATAAATAATATAGCTTAAATACTGTAGGCTAGTTCTAGAATAACAATATTATTAAGTGTATTTTAATGACTAAGATGCACTTTGTTGCTTAATAAGCCAGATCTAGCCTATCTATGGATTTTGGGAAATTGGTAAATAATTAACAGAATATTATTTGGAACAAATAATTGCATTGTAATTGTTTTCAAACCCTATGCATGATAATTTGTTTTCTCAACCCATCAATTTGCCTTTTCATTTACAATTTTATCTTAGGTACTAGTGTAGTTTCAAACTTGCAGCCAGCCTTTATTTTGTGATTTTTGGAAGAGTATTTAGCAGGCCTATGCTGAACTTACATTCTTTATTGCAATGTTTACCTGCCCACTTTGTGACTATTCAACTTACTCAATCAAGACCTATTCTAAGCATTATAAAGTACATAGAAATGTACATAATTTCCATTTTCCATGTGGTGTTCCAAACTGTTTACAAACATTTTCTACCTACTCAGCATTCAACAGTCATGTTAGTTGAAAACATCACCAGTACCGAGTGGAGCATTCTCCTCAGGTTAGGCCTATATCTTCAGATATACAGTAGGCCTACCTGTAAAATGTCAAGTTGGTGTTTGTGAGCAGTACTGCAGTGATATGTCTTCATTAATCAAACATATGAAAAACCACATTGATTCTGGCATTCAAATAAATTGCCCTTATCATTCATGCACAAAATCATTTAAAAATAAATCATATCTTTCAAATCTCATATGTCACGATACCATAGGAATCACTCACTAAAAATTATTCCAGAGTACCAGGTTGGGCCAAATGAAATCAGAAATGACATGATGTCAGGAGAAGAGGAAACACACACACATGATGGCATTTATGCTATTGCTGTTGACTCAGAGTTTTCAGATATCAATAATAGTAGCCAACATGACTCGGACATCATTATGTCAGAGGAAGATTTTACACGTAACTTAGCACTTTTCTGCTTAAAACTGCAGGCAGAACATTTGATTCCAGAAAGTACTGTTCAATGTATAGTTGAGGAACTTGGAAATATACAAACAATAGCTAGTGAAGCTTACATGTTTAAACTTAGAAACATATTGCAAGATGAAGGTCTACAGGAAAACAGTATTCTTAATATAACCAATCACATGGAATGTACAAGTGAATGGAATGCTGCATTGAAAAAAGGTTCTGGATCTTTAAGGTCTGTTTACATGAGAAAAAAGTATTATCAGTCCCAAATGATTTATGTAATGCCTGAATCTGTATGCTTAGAAAGAAATCATCTTCAAGGAGCTGTTTGCTTTCACTATGTACCTCTTAAAGAAACACTGGTCATGCTTTTGAGAGATAAATCTGTTCAGGCCCATATTAAAGACTTGCATGAATATACTAATACTGGTATTTTGTCAGACTTCACTGATGGAAGTGCATTCAGGAATAATGAATTTTTTCAAGTGCACAGGAAGTCATTACAACTCATACTATTCCAAGATGCATTTGAAATTGTAAATCCTCTGGGCTTTAGCAAGAAGAAGTATAAGATGTTGGGAGTTTACATGTCTCTCGGAAATATCCCACCACAATTTCGGTCCTCCATTAATAACATTCAACTTGTTCTCTTATGTAGAGAAAAAGACTTTAAAAAATTTGGGCAGGACAAGATTTTTGGAAGGTTGATTAAAGACTTGAAAGACTTAGAACAAGTTGGAATAGAGACACCTATTGGTCTGCTTAAAGGTTGTGTTGTTTCAATTACAGGTGATAATTTAGGGTCACATTGCATAGGAGGCTTCACAGAAAACTTCAGCACTACACCATATTTTTGTCGGTATTGCGATATTACTCATCATGAATTTAATACAGGTAATGCATTTGCTTCTGGTGAGGAGCGTAGTCGAGAGAGCTACAACAATGCAATCAGATATCTTGAAGAGAACCCTGGTGTTGATTTATACACAGGAATTAAGTTTGATTCTGTGTTCAATTCATTACATTATTTTCATGTATGCCCATATGGTCTTCCCCCATGTTTGGGACATGATTTGTTTGAGGGTGTAGTCAACTTTGACTTGGCTCTGTACTTGAACTATTTCATCAAAACCAAACACTGGTTCACTTACAACATTTTGAACAGAAGGATACAGAAATTCAAATAAAATTCTACAGATTTAAGAAATAAGCCTGCTGAAGTTAATATAAAAGGCAAAGTGCTTGGTGGTCATGCAGTACAGAATTGGTGCTTACTGCGACTGTTGCCATTTTTTATAGGTGATAAAATACAAGACACAGATGATCGGTGTTGGCAGATATGCTTGCTGCTGAGGGATATTGTTGAATATGTCTGTGCTCCTTCTATTTCCAGAGAGCAAATCTGTTATCTAAAGGTAATTGTGGATGAGTACCTTGAGTGTAGAAAAAGTGTCTTCCCAGAACAAAAGCTTAAACCGAAGCATCACTTTATGTCCCATTATGCAACGTTGATATTGAAGTTTGGACCTCTGATCAGGCTGCGGACAATGCGTTTTGAAAGTAAGCATCAGTATTTCAAAAGGTGTGCGTACAACTGTCATAACTTCAAAAATGTCACGAAGACACTGTCCGAACGACACCAGCTCTTTCAGGTGCACTTCAGTGGTGGATCTGTATTGCCAGTTGAAATTGAAGTTAAGGGGGAAATATCCTTGTACCCTGGTGTGTATGCACAACAAATTTCAAGAGCAGTTCAAGACCTTGGACTAAATGCTGACAATTCAGTTGTTAGCCAAGAAATCAATCGGAATGGAACAGTCTATAAGAAAGGACTGTATGTACCAATTAGTGTCTCTGATGATAATGTTTACACATTTGGTTACATCATGATGATTGTTGTCAGGGAGTGCAAATTTGTCTATTTTGTTGTCAGGCACTATCAAACTGCATATTTGGCAGATATGGGCGTGTATAGTCTTTTAAATGAGCATGAGCTTGATTCATACATGGTTTCATGCATTGAAATTTCCGATCTGCTTGATTGGTTTCCTCTTTCAGCGTACTCTCTTAATGGTCAATTAGTGATCTCAATGAAGCACAAATTCTGCAAGAAGTAGCTTGCATGTATTGGAATGTGTCTCTTAATTTTTGTTATATATTCTGTTTTAGATTTTATGAATTTAATGCAAAGTGTTTAATTATCAAAACGCAAATGATGCAATATTTTTGACTTGCGTTATAAATTCAAAATGAACAAGTTAATATCCAATTTTATTTTTATGATAACATCCTCCTTGGTGGAGAACTAGTTAGTAAAAAATAAATATGCACTATGCCAATGTTCTGGTACCACATTCATCTATTCTTACCCATGTGAAATTTATGATAGTGAAAGACAAATTATTTTTTATTTTAATATTTGACCTATAGAAGCTTGAAATAAATATGAGTGATGGGGATACCATAGACTTGCAGATTCTTAAATAATACATCTTGGAAGTTTTGACACATGCATCAGATGATGTATTAGATGATATTCTCGAGAAACTTCTGGAACTAGGTGTAGAGAAACCTTCCGATTTTAAATATGTTGATGAGAATGATCTACAATGCCTTTGTCTAAAGAAGATACAAGTTCAGAAACTTTTGAAAAGCTACAAGGAAGGTAAGTTTATTAACATCTCCTTGCCAGCATTATAGTTTTTATATTTAAAGTGCAAAACATTTCCTTACTAATGTGTACATTGCTTGAATATAGAAAAATGTTTAATTCATGTCAGTTAAAGGAACCTTATGGTCCCTGTTCTTAACAGAGGGCCCACAGGCCACATTTGTATTTTACTTTCCTGAACACTATGATTGTTTTAAAAAAAAAATGTGGAAAATGTAATATCCTTATTTTATTTATATTTTTTGAAATTTAATAAAAAAAAAAAAAACCTCTGCAATAATAAAAAAAAAAAATTGTAGGCAGGTGTACCTGTTCCTAATAGGCAACATGCAGGCCAACTTAATTAGTCCACGAATTAAATGAAAAGTTCATTTGAATAAATAAATTAAAAAATGAACAATTATAATCTAAAGCATAAATGATCATTTTCAGACTTTAATGTTCTTTTAATAATATATTATTCATAATGAAGATAATTTCTTAGTCTTCCCAGGTTAAGGCATGAAATTTAGAAAATTTATATCATTTTAAGTATGAAAATGCAATTTCTGGGTATCTACTGTAGATGTCCAATACAGTTAAACTTGCCTAAGTCAACTGTGCCTAAGTCGAATAATTTTTAAGTCAATATTATTTTACATACCAAATTGTTGTTTTCCATTAATTAACAATCTGTGTGTCAAATTTTACCTAAGTCGAACACTATTTCAATGGCATTTTGGATTTGATTTGGGCAAGTTCAACTGTATTTTCCAAATTTGCACACACCTGAGCACCAACTAAGTTCAGGCTAAAGTGATTCTCAACTCTTTCTGCTGCTTAGTTTTAATTTACCCAGATCAGTAATTAAAGTTACTTAATAAAGTAATGTGACATTTCCGGGCATACAGGTAGAGATGCCAAATTTGAAATTTATTTCCCACCGAAGTAATGACCATGGTGGGGCTGAGGTGTTTTTTTTTTTTTTTTGCATTTGATTCACTTTGGTATTCAATCCTGAAAGTTAATTGCCTCCCACCCAAACAAAATAGGAAACAGGGCCTTATAGTGCAAACAAGCTTTCCTGTTACCTCACTTTTACCAGTGAGCATAGTCAAAAACAGATCACTGCAAAAATAATGCATGCAGTTCATGACAAACAGTACATTATATACCCTGAGTGATTGACTTAAACAATGGAGGATATTGAGACTGGAACAAAACAAAATTAAATGAAGTGGGGAAAAGTTATCTTCATATCTTTTAAAATAATTGATAAAACCCATGTTTGTATTCTTTATCTGAAGTCGTAAGTTTATTTTGGTGTCTAACTACATGTTCTTTTAGACCAAAGAATTTATTATGGTGTAAAAAATAAATTTTGGGGGTTTATGGGAGAAAACATACAGTATTACAGTACTGGTACAAATTGGAAGGTCTGGTGTGAAAGTACAGGTCTCATTATAAAGTATTTTCTTTGAACACCATGATTGGTTTTTTTAATGTTGAAAGTGTACCATCTTTATTTTATTTTTATTTTTTTTTAAATATAAAAAAGAAAACATTGCATTCAAAATAACAATTCTTGTTAGCAGGGAAGAGTGGTTAATTGAATAGTATAAATAAAATAAGACCAAATTACTATGCAATAGCAAAAATGTATTTTCAAAGGCTAGTCATTGTATTATGTTGTATGTCACCATGTAAATAAACACCAAAATTAAGTAAATTCTTTAAAAAATTTAAAAACCAGTTTTTAAAATTATTTAAATCAATGCGATGGTAATTTTCCCCCTCGCTATGTACCATCTCATTTTTATTATTTCCCAAAATATTTCCAGATTTGCGACTTTATTTTTGAAAATATATTAGTTTTATTCCCATATCATGCACAGAGAAACCAAGTGCCAAACTGATAATGAGTGGATCGTCTTCGACATCACCTTGCTCAAGTAGTATGACAGATTTGTCTCCTGACAGATTCAACTGGAGTTCGTCTTATACAATACCATGGGCAAAAATGCCACAAAGTCTTCAAGATAGTATAAAAAAAATGGAGAGACCTCTCCCGGCAGTAAGACGAGAAATGATTAGGGTTTTGGCTGATGATACAGTATTTCCAAAACATCGGGTAGACCCACGCATAGTCAACTTGCTGATGTTGCTTCAAAAATAGTATCGGAATACCCTAAAAGTTTCCAAGACAATTTGGATGATGCCATAGTTGGTACTGGCTATAATTCTATTTTAACACAACTATAACACAGATTTCAGAACATTAGCAGGACTGTCAAACCTACAAAGAGGCCCAACAGTCCAAACAGTCTTGATTCTAATAAGTCAAAAAAACGTAAGAGAGGAGCTTCTACTTCATCCTATGGCACAATTCCAAAGGAGTACCAACCTGAATTGCCAGAAGAAGAAGATGAGTCAACTCAGGATTTAAAGAAAGAAGCTTTGAAGGATATCTATTCAAGTAGAGTTTGGAATTTAGATGATTTAAAGGGTTATCTTGATGAAACATACCCAACAGTGAGGCTTCTGACACATCTAGATGTGTATAAGAGACAGGTCTTCAAGATAGTATAAAAAAAATGGAGAGACCTCTCCCGGCAGTAAGACGAGAAATGATTAGGGTTTTAGCTGATGATATTTCCAAAACATCAGGTAGACCCACGCGTAGTCAACTTGCTGATGTTGCTTCAAAAATAGTATCGGAATACCCTAAAAGTTTCCAAGACAATTTGGATGATGCCATAGTTGGTACTGGCTATAATTCTATTTTAACACAACTAGAACACAGATTTCAGAACATTAGCAGGACTGTCAAACCTACAAAGAGGCCCAACAGTCCAAACAGTCTTGATTCTAATAAGTCAAAAAAACGTAAGAGAGGAGCTTCTACTTCATCCTATGGCACAATTCCAAAGGAGTACCAACCTGAATTGCCAGAAGAAGAAGATGAGTCAACTCAGGATTTAAAGAAAGAAGCTCTGAAGGATATCTATTCAAGTAGAGTTTGGAATTTAGATGATTTAAAGGGTTATCTTGATGAAACATACCCAACAGTGAGGCTTCTGATAAATGAGGGCTCTCAGTCTATTACAACACTGAAGAAAGAGTGGCCATTTCTTTTTGAGAAAGTTGGAATGCTTCATCATTTTGAAAGACTAGTTGGAATTGAAGTGCAAGAAACACTTACAGCAGCCTTGGTTTCCAAACTTCCAAGAATAATGCAGTTCATGAATGCCAAACAGACTACCAGCAAACCACTCAGGAAAATCCTGAAAGAAATTGAGGCAGCCAAACGTGAAGACGATACCAATAACCCTGATATTATTGGCCTTTTGGTATTATTGGCAACATTTTTTGGGGAGGACACCAGAGTGTTCATCCATGTTGAAGAGGTATTCTTTTATGACTATATCTTGTACTGTATTTATTATTCACAAATGAACAAAAATTACTTAGCAATTAGATAAATTTCCACCCATCACATCGGTGCATTAACATGACTGCATGTTGGCTGATTATTCATTTTTTATTGATATGGGCAAGGCTGAACAATCAGCCAAACCTGTTAAGGTAAACTATGATATTATTGCTTAAGTAAACTTTTAAAATATTGCTACAGTACAGTACAAAGCAAAATGATTTTTTAATACGATAGTTATTTCTCCCTGTTGATTTACTTTTGCGGTGACTTGCCTACCTGTCTATTGATAGTGTAGCGTACAGTATGTTGTATCGTCCGATACATGTAGTTTTTAGTTATTTCATCCATAATATTTGCTTGGATATTGTGGGTTACTTTGTGTTTGTGTTTGGAAGGGTCTGAGAGTTTATAATCCCCTATTTTATATATTACATTTATATTTTATTATTTTATATTTTACATAGTATATTTATCAACATCCATCTGTAGTTCCATTTCTTTGTAGAGCAGTGAAATTAACTTTTGTACACCTGTACACTGACAAGCAAATGAGCTCATGTACTTTGAATATGGATCTAATTACATCATGTTTCATTTAGGAGACAAGCCTAGAAGCTGACATTGATAAGGATACTCTCCCAGTCACCCCTTGTATAATAGCGCTTTGTAAGTGATATAATTATTATATACAATGTTAAGTGTTTGCATTAAACCATGCAGTATCTCAACATTCACAAATAATTTTTTTTTTATTTGGCAGGAAAAGATATAGATATTCCCATCAACACAGTGATTCTTCTCAGGACCATCTACATTGTACTGCAAGCATTTAACATTGTTATTTCACCATGTAAACCTACATGCAATAATATACAAATAAAATAATTAAATATTACACACATAATTAGATTTGCATAAAACTATAAATTGATTGATTTATTTTATTTATTTATTTATTCATTTGGCATTGAGTTTGCATCACAATATTTAGGCATTTTGAGTAGCATTCTACTGTCATGCAGTAACATGCATTAGGAGCCTACTGTTTATTGATTTCTCAATACATTTACTCAAGCATGTTGCAAAATAAATATTGATGCACACTAAAACACATTATGTTTAACTTAAAATATTTGGTTAAATTTTTCAAATACCTTGACTGTTCAAAGTTAAACGACGGAACATATTTGGAAAATCATGCAAATCGTATTGTGTTATTAAGTACCCATTATACTTCAGGGTACTGTGGTTGTATTACCAGAAATTGTAGCTAGAAAGGTTTTTTCAGTCTTACATCTTAGTTTCTTCTTAATACCAGGTACATCAGCAGTGACATCTAAATGCTTCATGCTCGTCATCGACAGGGAGATAGTAAATTGTAATATTTCTTCACCATTGGAGGCACTGTGCATGCTGTTTGCATCATTTTTTGTGTTTAACATTGAGTATGCAAAGACGGCAGTGGCAACTTTAGAGTTTGTGCAATGGTAAGTATTGCATAATAATACAATTTGTGTTTTCAGGATCATATTGATCTTTTAACTCTAATGTAATGATGTAGTTACATGTGAAGAAAATGTTATCCTATTAAAGTTACTTTTGATTCCATGATGACAAATTTACAAAGTAGACCTAAACCATTTAGAACAAACATGAAAAATGATATCCCTTCAAAAAATGTATAAAACCATAAGTATGCTGAGCTTGTTAAAATTTAAGTGTACCTTGTTAAAGATAAAGCTTATGTAGTATTGGCAATCGGAAAGGGAAAAGGGGGAAAACTAAACATATTATTATTGGCCTATTACATAACCTGCTGGAATTTGTGTATAAACCACCTGCTAATTTAACCTTTTCTGATATCAGGCTTATTTTGGGTATTTTCTGAATATAATCCAGCACCTAATTTTTGGCTAATTGTAAAAGGCCCTGCGTGGGCTTATACTACTGTAGGTCAAAAAGGGTGCATGCATAAATGTTCATGCCTGCTTATAATTCGTCATTTCAGCTGCTTGGTTCGAATCAATCCAGCCAAAATGAAAACTTGGAGAGGTAGTGCCAAAGTTCTTTCTCTAATAAACAGTTTAAAGGACTTTGAATCTGACTGGAACTAGTGGAGTTTTTGATGCGGTGTATATCAACATTATGTGTTTCTTTTTATGATGGAGTATTGGTAATTCTGGGGCAAATACATGTCCTTGGGGTATTTGTTTTTCAAGAGCAGTGTTCATAAAGAAAATGGTGTTCTAAATGGCGTGTTTATTTCAAAATATATATGGTAAGCCATTTTGTTGGTCATTGGTTTAGAGTTTCATGAAGTATTAGATTTGAAAAAAAATTATTTCTTGAAAAGTGTGAATAGACGATGATATCATAAAAGACATACTGACAACCAACTTTTACTTCTGGTGCATAGAGATAACTGTCATGGACTGTCTTGTATACTTGATCTACCATATTTATGCAATTGCCTCATGTGAGTTTATCTTATTGCATAAACATGTGGAATATTCTTTTCAAGTGTTTTTTTCATCTGACATTTTAATTTATATGTGTTTATTCAGGTGAATCATTGACTTTATTGAGTTTGTAAGCTAAAAATCTTTTAACTCAATAAATAGATGTCATGCCCCAAAGCGGTTTTTTTTTTTTTTTTTTACGATGTGGAGTGTAATGACAATTGTTTTCTTCTAGATTGGGTATTTATTAATATAAATACTGTATGGCAAGCCATTTTGATGGCAAGGAATTGTTGGCCATTTGTTTAAGTGTTAACAGTTTACAAAGTGTTAAATTTGAAAAATTATTATTTGTTGCAAACTGAATAGATGACGATATTCAGACATTCCAATGCTTTGATTGAAACTAAAGCGTTTTTAAATACAGTAACTCAAATCTGGAAAAAATATTTTGAAGATTTATAAATTGGTTTAATCATTGTTGCCAGAATTATTTTTTTATATTGAAGTTCATTTAAATGTTACATGTAGTTGCCAGAATTACTATTTCATATGGCAAGCCATTTTGATGGAATTGTTAGCCATTTGTTTAAGATTCAACAGTTTATGAGGTGTTAAATTTGAAAAATGATTACAGTATTTGTTGCAAACTGAATAGATGACGATAACAGATATTCCAATGCATTGACTGAAACTAAAGTGAATTGTACTGTATTGATGAGAAAAAAGTTTAAAGAATGTGGCTGCATGTTTGGGTTACATTTGTGGATTTATTGTTGATTACAATAAATATATGAAAATGGCTGTAGAACGTCTCGGAAATTTATTTGTTTAGTAATTTGACACAAGCATCATATTCTATCATCAACACTTAATAGTAAAAATGTAAATTCATATTTGTTTAACCATGCTGTAAAAGGTGATGACAAAATACCTTTTATTTGACTTAATTTTACATAATAAATGTAAATTTTACATAAAGAATGTATGTAAATGAAAACAAAACATGTGATGTTATGTGAAAAAATAGAAAATTTCCTTGCTGTTAATTTACAGGAAGTGTTGTAATTTATCATAAATAGAATAAACCTAAAAAACGACATCTTAGTATTTTTAAGTCTACAGTATGTAAAATAAACAGAAAACACAACATATGATGTTATGTAAAAAAACAGAAAACGTCTGGCGATGCAGTTGCCAAAACTTTTGCTGTAAATTTACAGAGAATTTTTTTACAGTGTAATACTGTACAATACTTAACGGTTTAGGTAGGTAAATTTACACCAACTTATAGTGTAAATTTCGAGCTCTGACGTTAAAACACAATGGCGATTTTAACCTGTAGAAAAACGATATGATACCGGTAATTTAGGCTACAACAAATCAACAATCTATCGTATTCTTATTATACAAGGTACCGTTAAAATATTATTTTACTGTAGTTACGTTATTTTTACAGTAAATTGGATTTCAGTAAACGTAAAATAACAGACATTTTTTTACTGATAGTAGGATTATAACGGCGAACGTAAAATTACTGAAAAATGTTTAATTTTACCCGCGAAGATGAACCGTTATTTAACATCGCGAAGTGTGAGTTCACAGTCTCATCATTGTTATACAAAAATACCGTTAAAATTCATAGTACTTGTTAAAAACAATATTTTGTACTGTAAAATTACGCCAGTTTATAAATGAACATTACGAACTCCAACGTTAATTAACGTAAATGTTGATTTTGACCTGTTAAATTACGGAAAACAGTAATATGACGACGTAAAATTAACCAGCAAACACATTAAATTTACGAATTCATCGTATATTTACATAGCAATTGCTTTTCTTTATTACTACAATACTTAACGGTTAAGGTAGGTAAATTTATACCAATTTGTAGTTTAAATTTCGAGCTCTGACGTTAAAACACAATGGCGATTTTAACCTGTAGAAAAACGATATGATACCGGTAATTTAGGCTACAACAAATCAACAACATCGTATTTTTATTATACAAGATACCGTTAAAATACAATTTTACTGTAGTT
>NW_022745460.1:454172-455690 GCF_011630105.1 Anneissia japonica
ATATTTTGTACTGTAAAATTACGCCAGTTTATAAATGAACATTACGAACTCCAACGTTAATTAACGTAAATGTTGATTTTGACCTGTTAAATTACGGAAAACAGTAATATGACGACGTAATTTAACCGCCAAACATATTGAATTTACAAATTCACCGTATATTTACATAAAAATTCCGTCGAAATACACGGACGATTTTTAACCTGTAGAAAAACGATATGTTACCGGAAATTTACAACAAAACACCAATCTATCGTATTATTATATAAAAAATACCGTAAAAATACAATCACACGGTAGTGACCCTTATTTTTTACAGTAAATTTAATTACGGTAAGCGTAAAATTACTGACATTTTTTACAGTGCATATAAAATACAATGAAGATGCAAGTAGTTGACTTACTGACCAACACAGCTCATATGAATATATTAACATACGGAGTTTCTTTTTGCCTTACATTTAGCTGGATATATTTAAGTCAGCTAAGACTTATGCTCGTATTATGTTATATATTATATTATATATCATATATTTGGTATTATTTGATAAACATCGAATACTGTAAGTGCTGTAAAAATCATTGATAAAAATAACTTACGGACACTGTGCTCCAACCATTGCCAATTTCCATGCGAGGACCAAGATGCATTTTATCCATTGCCGCATACTGCATTACCATGAGGCATGAAGGGAGTTTTATCATAAGTGAAGTACAAAGATAGGTCTTTGTTTATTAGGCTACATGTGAAGCCAAAACGTAGTATACACAATTTAATCTTGTCATTTGTACTAAGGCTTACTAATAAGTTCATTTAAGCTTCCGCAAACAGATCGTTTTTAGTTTCAGTTTCAGTTTTATTGTTTCACACATAAATGAACAAGATATTTAAAGATTAACATAATATTATAATAATTCAATGGTTCATTCATTAACTTACATGTAAGATAACAGTAACACGATCCAAATAGAATTTCATAGTATGAGGATAAGAATATAAATTTAAATACTGTTGTAGATTGAGTGAATATTCATTGTGTGCAGTGTGGAGGAAACAATTAGCCAGAAAGGCTTTATGTCTGATCCTCCAAATAAACATATACCCGGTACTGAATTAGTGAATGGCTAGTGATTATATAAGTAATAAGAAAACAAACAGAAAAAATAATAACAACGGATAATAAAGGTAGAGAAATGTTGCTGGATGTAACAAGTAAAATATATTGAGTAATTCAGGAAGAAAAGAATAAAATGAAATGAGGAGGATGGTATTTTTAATATTTATCCACAATTTAATAGAGGATAAATGAAGAACTAAGATGCATACTTATCTATTACGGTAGGGATTGTTTATATTTTCTTTTAAAAGATTTTAAGGTGTGTGTTAATTTAGGTTTAAAGGTTAAATTGTTCCATATGTATGGCCCATTATAAATAAAAGATGTCCTCCTTACTAAAGTAGTGTGGCTTTCATAAATAAAGTTTCTTACAGTTGAAGACCTGGTATCATATGAATGG
>NW_022745460.1:456270-466414 GCF_011630105.1 Anneissia japonica
CTGGTGGGGGGGGGGGGAGTGCCCCTGTGCATTCTGAGCGCTTTCTTTTGTAATAGAAATAAGCAATGAATTTTAGTCGTTTCAGAACTTGCCCAGGGGCACAATTGTGAAAACTTACCAGTGGTTGTAGCCCAGGCAATGTTGCAATAATTAACATAAGGTAAAATAAGTGTATTATATAATGAAAATAAGATGTTGGAGGGAAGAGTGTATTTTAATTTAGATAAAACTCCAACGTTTCTAGAAACTATCTTTGTAACATTGGCAATATGACATTTCCAACATGAGTTCGCAGTCAATTATGACTCCCAGAAATTTTGCGCTGGAAACTCTTTTAATTGGATGGCCATCAATAAGAATATCATTTGGCAATTCTTTATTGCATTTCTTACTATGATTGAAATAAATTAAATTAGTTTTGGATATATTAAGAGATAATTTATTGAGTTTGAACCAGATAAATATACATTTTTAAGTTCGTTATTGATTGTGGTTATAAGGGTATGGTTATTTTCATTAGAATAAAATATATTGGTATCATCTGCAAACAGAATAAAATGTAGTAATTTAGAGACATTTGGGAGATCATTAACATAAATTAAAAAAATCAGAGGACCTAAAATAGAACCCTGTGGTACTTCACAGGTTATAGATAATAAATTAGAATCAAATTAATTGATAGAGGTAAATTGTTATCTATCTGTAAGATAATCTCTTATTAGTTGTAATGGAAGGCCTCTGACACCATAATTAGATAATTTTGAGAGTAAAATATCATGATCTATGGTGTCAAAGAAAATACTGATTGTGTGATGTTTTTTTGCAAGTAAAGACGTTAATTTTTCATACATGTGGAGCACCGCAAGATCTGTACCGTGTGCTTTCCTGAATCCGTATTGATTTGGGTGTAAAATTTGATACTTGAAAAGAAATGCTATTAATCTGTTATAAATTAACTTTTCGAGAATTTTTGAAAAACAAGGAAGTAGTGCTATAGGTCTATAATTGGTGAATTGGTGGGGCTCGTTATTTTTTGAAAATAGGTATAATTTTTGCAATTTTTAGGAAATTTTGAAACTTACTAGATTGAAATGAAATATTGACAATGTGACACAATGGTTTACATATAAATGGAGAAACTTTTAAATAACATCAGGATGAATATTATCGGCGCCTGGACTTTTGTTAGTTTTGAATAAATCAGTAATGTCAATAATTTCTTTCTCCGAAACTTGTGTAAGGAAGAATGAATATTAGGTCAATTAAGAAATGCTGAATAATAGTGTATGAGATATTAATTGATTGAGAAGTTTATGGCCAATTTCTGAAAAGTATTTATTAAACTCAATTATAATTTTAGACTGCTCTGTGATATTTATATTATTTTTAATAAAGTAATGTGGAAAGTTAGATTTGGTATCTCTGCCGAGCACGGAATTAATAGTTTGCCAAGTTGCCTTAATATTATTTTTGTGGATATCGAATTGTTTTTTGAAGTAATTTCTAGAAGATAAACGGGTTATGTTAGTTAGTTTATTTCTGAAATTAGTGTACCTTTTTTTTTTATCAATCTCTTTACCAGATTTCATATACTTTTTATATAATCGATTTCTAGTATTAATAGAGTGAATAATCCCATTGGTTAACCATGGTTTATTTTGCTTGCGAATATTGTTTTTTTTTTTCTTGCGGCGTTTTACATGCTTATTATACATATATTCATTCTGATTTAATTTATCAAAATTGACAGATATGGTTAAACGCAAAAAAGGAAGCATTACATGGTACACAATACCACTCAGAGCACACAAAAATACATTGGATATGTGAATAACGTTTACATATAAGACATCTATTTAGGGATTGTGTATGGTTAGTAACACGCGATAATAATAATAATAATAATAATAACTTTATTGTTTCTCTTTTGTAACAGAGGCACAATCGCTAAAGAGATGTGCAACAATAATTCACAATATAAGAGTAATAATAGGCCTAACATGTACATTTGTCTTGCTATAGATATTTCTTACTTAACTAATACACTGTCTAATTAATACTTTATCAGTATTTTGATTTTTTTTTACTTAACTAATAACGAGAAGAAATTATAATACGCATCCCAAGAAATGAAATACACGCCACCGCGCTCGACACCGTTCACGCCATTGCCAGGAATTCCCGACGATGCGTGACTATGCCGAAACTCGACGGTGCGCATTCCACCTCCCGGGGAATGCATTACATTTTATCTGAATAAACTGAAAAGAAACATAAATGAAGCTTAATAAAATAGAAAAGAAAAAGAAAGAAAAAAAAATGATAATAATAATAATTTGTTTTCTCCCTTCCCCTTCCTTTTCCTCTCTTCTTTCTTTTCTCTTCCCCCTCTCTCTTTCCTCTTTTTTTTCTTCCCCACTTCCCCGACTTTATTTTTTTCTCCTCTTCTCTTCTCCTCTTCTTCCCCTTTTCCTTCATTTTTTCTTCCCCCTCTACCTCCCCTTCTCTTTTCTTTTTCTTTTCTTTTCCAACAAATTTATAGATTTTGTTACGTTTTTCCCATGCTTTAGTTTAAAAAAATTTACAATATAAATATAAGATTTTTTCTGACATTTCATAATTAAAATGAGTTAAAATTGGGTTTGTTATAATGAATATATAATGAATTTCAAGATCATGAAAAGGTGATACTTAAGTTCAGGGAAACCCGAAATAAATAAGTTACAAACTAGATTCAGGTCATTGTGGAATAGTTCTTCTTGTAGTTTTTTAAAAATAGGTTCTCTAATAAATTGTAATCTATTACACTTAAAAATAAAATGATCTATTGTTTCTTTATTATTGGAATTACATAATAAGCATTGACGTAAGTTTTGTGGAGACCTGATTGTTTTCTACCTTCCAAAGGCAATGAATTAGTTCGAGCTTTAAATATCAGGTTTGATGCATGGTAGCTGTCCCTTTCTAATAAATACTTTTCCATTTTTGGTTTATTTTTATATCTTAAATAATTTTCTAATGATGATTTAGCTCGAGCATTATTAAACCATTTTATATTGTTATGTGAACTTTCGAATACCAGACGTGGGCACATTACTTTCATTTCATTGAACTTAGGCTATGTACTATTAGACTTTGTCCAAAATTTGATATTGTTTTTTTCAGGTGTCGTCCGACTTCCGCTTAACGTGCGATCATCTTCAAAAAAAAAAAGATGTTCATTGGCGGCTTCATGGTTGAGGGGCATCTGGCCCAGGTCCCGGTCCCTTTATATTATTAAACATATTTTATAAGGGGCCCCTATATTATTAAACATTTTTTATAAGGGGAAAAGTTCACATTCAAATTGAAGTATAAAAGTGCCATAGACGCACAATTTTGCACCTCAACTTTATTATTATCGTCATCATTATCATGACCATCAATATCAGCATCACCATCGTCATCACCATCGTCATCATCATCGCCTTCATTTTCATAATAGTAATGATAAGTGGGATTTGTAGAATCATCATTTATTATTATCAATACATATAAGGACTGTCAATTGATAGAAAGAGAAAGGCTGATAATGTTTGATAACATGAATGAAGGAAGAACATGCATTTTAGTACAAATCAAACGACAGAAAATCAGGGAATCTGATACAATGAAAATGTATAAGGAACCCTTTAATGAAAGAACCCTCACAATACAAAATGTCTATTCACGCTATTATTATTCATTAGTACGTATTGTAATTTAACTGTTCCTTGGTTTAGACATTTACCTAAGGTGTCAGGAAAAAAAATGGTCCGGGGCCAAAATCGGTCCGCCGGACCGATTTTGGCTTTAAAATTAGGTCTACCTGCCAAATGTAGTCCACATTATAAGCAAAAATCGGTCTGGCGTCTATTTAGTAGTTATAACTTGTATTGTCATAACGTTGTTCATGTTTTTTTTTTAATCAAATGATAGATAAATACGGTATCTTATCCCTCATTATATAATACTGTTTTCATTCGTTATATGTTCATAGGTGAAATCATGGTGAAATTAAGAAAGCTTCGCACCGCCCAGTAAACCCTTTAGTGTAAAAGTACGAAAAGAAGTTAAACGATGTGGGTTTAAATGGTGTTGGTCCGCTTTAGTTTATTCTTTTTACCTTTTTTGGTTGTGTGTGTGCCGCGACGAAGTACAGTACATGCATTAAATTCGAGGAATCCTGAACCCTTCATTTCATGTATTAGAATATCTATTGTATGATCTAATACCCCACACAATAATCCGGAATATTTAAAACTAATAAATTAGTCTTGTGTTTCATTTTAGGCTCAAACCTAAGCCTAACTACGGCCGCCGAAAAAGATGTATGTTTGTGTGTATCGATCGCGTAGACCTAGGAAATGCATTATCAGGTGGGTTTGATTAAATACGTCCTCAAAAGCTTATAAATACTAACATTCTGTCACTGTTTTCAAGTGTGGCAGAAACATAATTACTTTCCTCCACTTCACGGGAGAAACAATCATATTCCTACCCTATGAGCAGCAGACGATTTACAAGTGAAGTGGCAGTGTTCAGGCCGTCTCGGACCAATTTTATCCAAGCGGGACCGGTTTTAGCGGCTAAAATCAATCCGGAGGACCGACGTTGGCGGCCAAAATCTGTCCGCCGGACATTTTTCAGCCCGGACCAATTTTGGCGTGACAGGCCTATGCGTCCTATCAATTTAGACAAATAATATAACTAATAAACAGATCACACATGATCCACGGGTAATTATTGTATTATATCATCATCGGAGCTAAAAAAAACAATCAACATAACAATTTAATGGAAATTTAAGATGTAGGGAAACAAAATTTGATAAGATGTAGGAAAGAAATATACATTACACCAACTAATACTCAATGCTGCTCCATATTGTCCTACGGCTACGGTATATAAGTTAAAGTATGTTCGTTTAGGTACAGAATATCAGTGGCGGGTCCAGGAATTCTAAACACGTGTCCAACCGCCTCAGCCCCACCATGGTCCATAGTTGGGGCTGAGGTAAGAACAATATTGATTATGGCACTCTAGATGGCCGAAAATGGCACTTTTATATAATTTTCTCTTTTTTTCTCCATTTTTTTAAAAATTTTGAAAAATTTAAAGGTAGAGGTTGCATGCCGACTGAATCCGCCACTGAATACTGTAGAGGTGTAGATTTGAACGAAGGTTCTTTACTGGAGTGTATTATAATTATTGCCATTTATTGAAGCGCCATCAAGTTTTGTATTGCGCTGTAGTTTGTCATAAGCATGATCTTCTTCTCCAGGCGACATTGTCACAATTCCACAGCCTACCGCAGTTTCCACATACGAATACATGTCGTCTTTTGGCGCCATATTATCTGGAGCATTTAGCTTGTCATATTCGTTGCCTAAACGAACTTCTGCCCTATTCAACATATCATAGACGTTACCATGATCTTCTTGACGGTCACCTGTCTCCTTGTATGGCACGTCGTATACGTCACCTGAATTGTCTCGGTCTGAATGCATGTCTGCAGCATTAAGGGCATTATAGGCTTCACCTTCATCTTGCAGACAATGTGCATTTGCGTTAACATATAATGCATCGTCAAAAGCGTTATCAGACTCTCTTTCATGGTGTTCTGACACTGGTTGCATGTCATCAGCATCAAGCGTAGCATAGGGTTCGTCTACATCTTGATTTGTTTCCCCATTATGTGCTTTTGCCTTCTTATTTGGTACGGCATACACACCACCACCTAATCCGTTTTGTTTCGCGGCTCCCGAATCCATGCCATTAGGCCTAAGTATATCATGTTCTTGATCTTGTGCACTATTTGTTGGACTGGAAAATGGCACATTAGTGAAGAATGACCCATATACATCATTGACAACCACGGTTGGTGAATGTATGTATTTTGCATCAAGTATGTTGTATGCTTCGCTCCGATCTTGATGGTCCTCTGCTGTTGAGTATTTGTGGACGACACCACCATCGGAGTAAGAGACGGTGGCTAAGATTGAAAATAATAAAGCATGTTAAATAATCTTAAGCCCATATAAGTTCAATTTCGCGAGATATATAGTCTATAAAGCGTCACAGTTGTGTTGTCACAGTCGCATTCAGATAGTACCGTATAAGAGACTTGATGGGAAAGCTCATTCAAACGGGTATAAAATAATGAGTTTTTAATGGATGTTGGAATCAATGTCACCCAAATATACACCAATGTTTAGGGTCAAGAATTGCAAAAGAAGTGACAAGTTTGCATTACAATAGGTATGCAGAACAACCTCAGCAATCTTGCAAGTGATCACTTTTAACAGTAATCTCTAGTCTCTATTTCTGGTGAAAACCAATGGAAGGCCTTTGTCGAAAATGTCACTCCTGATAATCCATAATTATGGAGTTTTCCGGAGTATCTATCAAATTTAACATGACCAATTAGAACAGGGTCAGGAATTATAACGCTTGTCCCTCAAACATACGTTTACGTGCTTGTTTTCTGGAGATTTTAGCTACAATATCCAAGGTGCGGGGCCTAACGGAACGCTCCATTTTTGACGTACAGAAGTTTCGGTTGTGTTCAGGGCGTGAAACTGACGTCATATGTTTGCTTAGGTACGTACCTCCATCTTTATCGACTGGTAGGCCTGTTGACTGTAAATGCTGATTCGGACCAAGGGAATTTCTAAAAAGTAAACACACGTCATATGGAACTAAAATTGTAAACTAGCAATAATATTATAGGCCCTAAGTAGGCCTATAACCTATAGTAGTATGCTATATATCATAACTTTGAATTTATCATTAGGAATAATAATGAAAATAATAATGATGATAATAAAATGATAATAATAATAATATGATTATAGTTTTAATTATAATATCAATAATATATTATATCAACAAATATAACTAGCGATAGTAATATTACTAATTATATTATATAACACTCTAATACCTTGATCTTTTTCTTTTCTGTGAGCGTCGCATAAACAATAGCACTAATAAAATGATTGCGATTGTGATCACGACAATTGACATAATAATAGCAACTATCGGTACGCCAGGACCAGTTTCTATTTCAGATTGGTTTCCTTTTGATGGATGCATAAACACCATCGATGTGTATTTTTCTGTTGTTTCTTCTGTAACAAATGATTTGCTGACTGTGGTAAAGACACTCATTGTTTGTTGTACCGTTGTTGTTTGCGCCACTTCGGTTACTTGTATTGGACATATTTCCGTATTAAAATCTTTAAAATGATTTAATTAACATAATATTACTTCTGTTATATTTGCTAGGCTTTTTTTTATATCTGAAATACATCATTTACAATAAATATAGATAATGTAAAACGTTTAAACTGTAAGAAGAGATGTAATTTGGTTAGTGGTCTTGGAAATATAGAATATACTGACTCCCCAAAAATCTATTTCGTCCGAGCAAAAAGTAAGGTATCTAATCTAATACATCGACAAGTAGAAAGGTAGGTAATGATAGAAACTCATTGACAGGTTCGTTCCCTTCTATAAGCGATGAGATTGTTAGGTAACCTAGACTTATAAGGGTTATTAATAAAGCGGTATAAGAGCAGACTTGTATCGATGTTTGAGTTTTTATGGTAAACATATATCATTTAAAATTGAAAAACTGTGGTAACCTACCCCTTAAATAGGGGTGCTATTGTACTTACCCGTGGACTCGCAAACGATAGTGTCTACCATACAAGTCTCGTCGCAATCGGTATTTGTAGTGTATACATTATTTATTATACCGGGTCCATCATGTATTTCAATTGTTGCACATCCCATACGTATGTCATCCCGTGGCAGGTTTTGGACATGAATATTGAATGTACTATCGTCCCTGTTTTTTAGGACATGTAGCACGTTGTTTGTCAACTGCTCGTACTCGTCGGTGCTGTTGATTACGGTGATGTTGCCACCTACTTGTTCACATTCACGCTGAGCATCAAAACATGAACTTCTGTCGATCGTTTTTCTTATAAATTTGTAGCAGTTCGGTGATGCATATACATCATTTTCTGTGTAAACATTAAGATTAACAATAGAGTAATTATAGGCCCTAATACTGATGTAAATTAACTCAAAGTATGCCCTGATATTTGTATACATTATGTCTTCGTCTTTTCTATGATTTCAGAATAACCTGTATTGAGAATTATTATCTTTTTTCTTTGACCTATCTTTAATGAGACTCAAGCGTAAATGAACAAAAACTGCATTATGTCCTTGCCAGTGGTGGCGCCAGAGGGGCTGGGGGCTATAGCCCCCCTCGTCGGGGAAGCATAGCCCCCCCCCCCCACCGTCGGGGAAGACGGTAAGTTTTGTCGGGGAACAGACAAATAAAAAAAAATTTTTACATGTAATATTTGTTTAGCCACCATATTGTTTGTGTTAATTTTTCATCACAACAACAATAACAATAATAATAATAATAATAATAATAATGATGATATTAATAATAATAATAATAATAATAATAATAATTCAATGAGACTAATTAAAAATAATTTGCGTTCTGTTATGACATGCTCATTTAGATGATGGTTGGAATACATCGTGATAGGTGAAGCAACCGCGACCATGAAAGCGTGGTTGACAGATTTCATACAAAATTTCCAAAATATAGAATTTCACTTAATTAGATGGTTACATTGCATACTCTTTGTTTCTTGTTTCATTCAAAATGTTTTGGTTTTGGAAGCTGATTTCAACATTAGAAAGCATAGCCTACATGAAGTCATATTATAGTAACTTGATGCCTATCAAATAAGTAATAACAATTCGCCATAATTCATCAAATAATATCCGTGGCTTCCAGGGGGCTTCGCCTCCTGGACTCCACTGGCCCCCACCCAAGTGAGACTCGATTCGCTCCACTAGCCCCCCGTCGGGGCCTTTAGCCCATCCGTCGGACAGGTCCTGGCGCCACCACTGGTCCTTGCATTAGTTCTTCTTATAATGATTATAAGGTGGCCTCTAAATTCAATAAACGTATTCGTAAATATATTCCTAAATCATTGTACACAAAATTATATAATAAGCCTTTGATATAGGAGGCAATGAAAATGCATTCATGAATATTTAAAGTGAAGCTGCGGTGTGTTGTTTATTGACACCGTACTTGCCTTACAATCCACGGGTCTGAGTGTAAGTCTTACCTTATTTACGTTATTTTTCTCATGATAAAAATTAGCCACATGGTGTGATGGAAGCAGGTCAACTCGGCCCCAAGTCAACTCGGCCCCAGTCAACTCGGCCCCAAGTCAACTCGGCCCCATGTCATCTCGGCCCCAAGTCAACTCGGCCCCAAGTCAACTCGGCCCCAAGTTAACTCGGTCCCAAGTTAAGTCGGCCCCAAGTAGTCAACTCGGCCTCAAGTTAACTTGGCCCCAATTCTACTGTATATTTACGAAATAAACAAAAGAAATTTGAATGCAAAGCCAAACTATGCCAAAATTAAAGTGTTTTGAATCGTTGCCCTTGTTACTCTTTTTTCATTTACAGTAACAAATCCAGCATTAATAAAAAATAATATTAAAATAATATTAATAAAAAGGTATAACATAAAAATTAATGATAATACCGATATAATACTGATTTATAGGCATATCATATATATATATATGTATATATATATATATATATATATTAGGCATATTTAAACTGAAATTCTTCTCCAATAAAATGTTTTTAATCCATATTATTATATTGTATTCGTTTCTTATTATTCTTATATATAAAAATGGTTTAGATTTTACCTATTATATAATGATTTATATACATATGTATATATATAAATTATATTTAATATGTCTATATATATTTATATATATATATATAAAGTATGTTTATAACTCATTAAGTATTGTCATGATTAGGCCTATATCGTATATAGGCTATATATATATAGGCTATATATAATATATATATATATACATATAAAATATACGTTATATATAAGTATATATATATATACATAAGTATATATATACATACATGTATATAAGTACATTTAATAAGTATATTTAATATGTCTATTACTCATTAAGTATTGTCATGATTATATCATTATTTTTGTTATCATATCGCATCCCCCCCCCCCCACTTCACT
>NW_022745460.1:467031-471625 GCF_011630105.1 Anneissia japonica
ATAAGAGACAGCATTAGTTCTTCTTATAATGATTATAAGGTGGCCTCTAAATTCAATAAACGTATTCGTAAATATATTCCTAAATCATTGTACACAAAATTATATAATAAGCCTTTGATATAGGAGGCAATGAAAATGCATTCATTAATATTTAAAGTGAAGCTGCGGTGTGTTGTTTATTGACACCGTACTTGCCTTACAATCCACGGGTCTGAGTTTAAGTCTTACCTTATTTACGTTGTTTTTCTCATGATAAATATTAGCCACATGGTGTGATGGAAGCAGGTCAACTCGGTCCCATGTCATCTCGGCCCCAAGTCAACTCGGCCCCAAGTCAACTCGGCCCCATGTCAACTCGGCCTCAAGTCAACTCGGCCCCAAGTTAACTCGGTCCCAAGTTAAGTCGGCCCCAAGTAGTCAACTCGGCCTCAAGTTAACTCGGCCCCAATTCTACTGTATATTTACGAAATAAACAAAAGAAATTTGAATGCAAAGCCAAACTATGCCACAATTAAAGTGTTTTGAATCGTTGCCCTTGTTACTCTTTTTTCATTTACAATAACAAAGCCAGCATTAATAAAAAATAATATTAAAATAATATTAATAAAAAGGCATAACATAAAAATTAATGATAATACCGATATAATACTGATTTATAGGCATATCATATAAGTATATATACATAAGTATATATATATAAGTACATTTAATAAGTATATTTAATATGTCTATTACTCATTAAGTATTGTCATGATTATATCATTATTTTTGTTATCATATCGCATCCCCCCCCCTTTTTTCTTTTTTTTTTTTTTTTTTTTTTTGTGGCTTCAAGAAGCACCTTGAGACGGTTTTCTGTGGAAGGCGCTATATAAATATATGACCATCGACCATGACCATTGTCATTAGTTCTATTATACCTTTTTGCATTGTTATTATTTATATTATTTTTATATTATTTTTATAAATGCATTTTTAATTATTGTTAAGTGGGTAAATGAAAAGAAAAAGAAAGCGACGACATAAAACACTTTAGTTTTGACTTTGCATTCAAATCTCTTTTGGTAAATATTTCGTAAATACACAGTTAATTGGGGCCGAGTTGACTACTTGAAGCCGAGTTGACTTGGGGGCCGAGTTGACTTGAGGCCGAGTTGACTTGGGGCCGAGTTAAATTGGGGCCGAGTTGAATTGGGGCCGAGTTGAATGGGGCCGAGTTGATTTGGGGCCGAGTTGACTCGAATTCGGTGTGATATACCGTTTAGACGTCATTCCGTCCTATAATTGGTGAGCAACTTGTTCTCAAGAAAGAATGAAATAAATAGCATAGCCTATATTTAGAATAAAATATGCATTTATTAATCAATTTGTGTTAAAGAAAAAATATAGTTATAATTCATGCCTGCGTTACGAATTCTTTCGTCTGGATCTTGATATTTCCAACCATTGTCAGTGGGGTATATCAGGTAACACGATTGTGTACCTGAACACTTAAACCACCTGAAAATATATAAAAATAGGCCTAAATGTTAGTATAATTGAGCTTTGATGACATTTTTTAAATAATTAATTGAATCAGTATCTTTTCCCCCGTGTACCCTCTAAAAAACGAATCTGATGTCTCTGAACGGTTGGTCCGCCACCGAAGTACGTGGATCCGTCTCCGGCCCGTCTCCGGCTTACATAGGTCACAGGTGTGGAATTAATCTGTCTTCGGAATTAATGGTAGGCCTGTTAACCTACTGTAATATGATCAGTATTGAGTCCGTTGTATTAGATTGGATTTCTTCGGTGTGATACAGAAGGATAACCCACGAAAGTCCGTAGCCTTATCTACAGGTGGGTCCTTCTGGTGGTGAATTGGGCAGTACATCGGGATGAAATCCCCTATACTCTTTTCCAAAGAGTGCACTGCGTTCCTTAACTTGCAAATGGGCCATTTTGCACACGGGACCAACGGCTTAAACGCCTCATCTGAAAGACGATGTACTTTTGAAACTTGCATTTCAGCCCTCTAGCTGAAACACAATGAAAGCAGCGATATAAATTGAACCGGTGACCAAGAGATCTCTATTGATCAGCGCACACACAGATGCCACCACCAGTTTAGCCAACTGAGTCATCCTCAACAGCGAGTGCTTAGGCCCCATAAACATTTTTTATTAGTTTATCACCCGCTCCCTCATCACTTTTGGGAAAAATCTGATTTTTTTTTTCAATCAACATATATTTTTATGTTAAATGGTCCTTCTTCCATCTTTTTTCACTTGAAAAGCTCAGGGTTTCTTGCAAATATGCTTACTGGTACAACAAAAACATATTTTTTAAATATAAATTTGATTCCATTCTTATGACTTTTTATATATGTGTCTCTAAACATTGATTTACTTGTGATCATCGGTAAAATGGGGGCGGAATTAGCAAAAAAAAAACCTCCCTCCCTCATCAGTTTTTATTCTTTGATAGGGTGATAAACTAATATTTATTTTTATGGGGCCTTATCTGTCAACACTTCCTCTAATAATATGAAATCGAACATCAAGTGGTCAACGTCACGTTTTATAAGTTGAACCGTTTAGTTTGACCGTATATTATAATTTAGATACACATCTTACCATGCCTAGAACCTAGGAATTATGACAGGGATGGTGCCAGAATTTGCCTGAGGGGACGACGTTTCCAACAAGAACGTAAGTGGGCGTGATCGGGCGTCGCTCAAAACCTCTCGAAAATGATCCAAGGGGCGTGTCCTCCGGAACTGTGACAATTTATGTGTTTCAATCAAGGGTGCCATAACCCCTCCGGTCCCACTGGTGCCACCCCTGAATTATGATGAACATGATTCTCATCAACAAGGCATTTGATCGGTTGTAATAGAATTAGCGCTGTAAAAGTAATGGATAAAAATAACTTACGAAGGACACTGTGCTCCAATTGCCATTGTCCAAGCAAGAATAAGGATGCATTTCGTCAATTGCTGCTGCATACTGCGTCACTAGTATGAGAATAGAAGTATATTTTAAAACCAGGAAGTTTACACAAAAAATCAAATGGGCGTGCTTTTGTTGATTTCTGACATTCAACAACACACGATTTCGGTGTTTAGGTAGGCTTAGGTTTGCTTCTGAATGTCCGTTAAAAGTAGGCCTACTTATTCGGTTTGCTTTTGAATGTTTGTTAAATGTCCTTTTGTCTATACTAATTGCTTCAAAAAACAAGTCTTCATCTGGTTTGTTTTCAACTTCACTTTCTAGTCTTGTAGCTCTTGTTTATAAAATGTAGTTAAATCACTTGTTATTGGTGCTTTGTGATGTGGTCGCCCGTCCAACGTTCAACGTTTTGTTGATACACGCTTTAGTCATTGTAATCACGGTACCCCATTGAACTTCCTCATCACATAGACCTACAACGTTCCAATGAGTTACTTTTTATGGTCCAAAGTAAATAATTAAGGCATACTATTTCCACAAACGACCTAAGTATTATAGATCAAGCAAAACTTTTCTCATTCTACCAAGTTACTTTTATAAAACTTGAACAATGTGTACACCACTTTGTCTTATATCTCAGTTGGCAGAGCATCGAAACGATATTCAAAATGTTTTGGTTCGAATCCTGATGGGGACGCTTTTCTTCAAAACGATCTTTAAGATCACTACTGCAGATGTTTCTCTATAGTTGAAGTTTTTCTATCGTGTGATATATCACGACCTTGAAATAGTAAAATGCGAGGGTATGGTGTATATCACTTGGTACAATAACTCAATTGGGTTAGACACCAATAATAATATAAGCGAGAAAAATATTTATATGCAATTATTATATTTACCACTGTATTAATAAAACAAAAAAAGTAGGCCTAGAACATTTCTTTATTTAAACGAGAATCTTAAGGGATTCATTCATTCAATTTTGGTTTGTTCATAAAATATATTGACACTGAATCGAGTCAATTACAAAAGAAAACTGTTAAACATAAAATGCCATAACATTATATAAATTGATATGCAAAACTCACACAATGGACACATTACAAGAAAGAGAACCATATAAATAAATCACTTAGTTTACATAGGCCTAAATCACATACATAAAAAATAATAATTAAATATATAAAAAATAATAATAAAGTCAATATACAGAAATACTATTCTACCTAAAAAAATACTTACTTATTAAATCGAATAAACGCCCCGGGGCGTTTATTGTTGAGAAGGGTTTTTGAGGGGTCAGTTATTCAAGAGAGACATTTATTCGAGGGAGGCGTTTTTTGTTTTTGTTTTTTTTTTTTGTGTGTAAAATTGATACGTTATAGATACTCAAATAAACGCCCCTTAATCCCATTGTAAATGTGGAACACATAATTACCGCTGAAATGTGTTTTTTCGTGATCATAAAAGCTTACTGGTCCCAACCAGGTTAGAAAAAAAAGTGTCTGCATTAATAGATCTGTTGAGAATTCTATTAGATTTGTTTACAGATATTTGGGGGAGGGAAGTTTATTTGAAATGAGGCTCTATATATCGCTATTCGTGTAGGCGTTTATGCGAATAGATACAAAATTGATACAAAGGGGAATCTCATTATTTTCTAA
>NW_022745460.1:471671-479040 GCF_011630105.1 Anneissia japonica
ACTAAAAGGAACACCGACACAGCTTCAACCAGCATCAGACTTCCTGGTAATGCCAGCACAGCCAGGTCTGACTCACCCCCTACACAAGAACCTAAGAATTCTCATATGTTATGTATCAGGAAAAGCTTACAATCAAAAGGATTTACCACAGGGACTATAGATATTATACTAGCATCATGGCGAGAGGAAATGAAGGCTCAATATCAAACTATGGCTAACAGATGATTTGAATTTTGTGAGAAAAAGAATTGTGACATTATTTCACCACCTTTGACATTACCCCTTGAGTTTTTATCAGATATGTTTAAATCATGTTTATCGTATAGTTCTATTAATACTGCCAGAAGTGTGTTGTCTTTTTGCTGTAGGTCAAGATTATTATCTCATCAATATAATAAGACAATAATGTGAATCCCCTTTGTATCAATTTGAATACGGTATTTATTCGAATAGGCCTATGTATATACATATATATTTGCATAGCACACTCATTTTGGGTTTGTGCACTCTTGTATTCATAATCAGTGTACCATGTCACACAGGGCTGACCCAAGCCATGTTTGAGTCTGTCGTGTGTTTCATTCTTGAAATCCTGAGCTGCACTGATGAGATCTAACAACATCGAAACGGTACTGTCTGCAGATTGGAATATATATATATATATATATATATATGCCTATATATACATTCTTAAAAAAGTCATTTGCCTTGAACACACGATCAAGATTATTAGAATACAAAGGAAGGTAATATTATCAATGATGAAATGTTTAATGACAAAATATAAAATCAATCAATATGGATAAATTTAATTAAATAGTAGGCCTAGTAGTAAAGCTTTATTTATCATATAACTTAACTATTTATATGCTGGTTTTCTTTATGGCCGTGATGAAAGAGAAAAAAAAATATATAAATCAAATGTTTGAAAAATACAATATGAAGGAATATTAGTATATAATCAATATAAGTATATCATACGACGGTTTAGGGGCCGTTTTATAAGTAAAAGATTAGAAATAAATTACACTTTGTATCAACTCGTACGCAGTTACTATGCCGCCCTCTTTTGTCCTTGCTACAGCGTTATAATTCATGCTATTTTTGGCACCCAAACACTCGCTGGAAAAATGCAGTCACTTCCAGACACAAAGGAAAAAACATAGGCCTACTAAAATATTTGGTGGAAATGACCAAAAATAGAAATACGAAACAAGGCTCCTAATTCGTTACATTAATATAGGGTAGACTTGCTAACCAACCTTAAATGTAATACAAAACACAAAATGACAAAATAGTTATGACTAGGGCTTACCTGCACCATTGAAATTGGAGCACTCATGTAAAATTAAAAAGATTCTAATTGAATATGCAATATATTTATATAGTTGATGAAAGAGAGTTGTATTTAAATGTAAAAAATAAATATGTCAACGGTATAACATAGTATTAATAGTTTTTCTTGATATAGGCCCCTACCTGTATTGTACAGTGAAACCTTAGGTGAATAAGTACATATCTTAGGCTCAACGCCCCAGAATACGTGATAACTTGCGGCCTAACGCATCTGAAATAGAGAACTGGGGTGGTAGGAGGGACGAACAAAAATGTCTTGAGTGCATTCTTGTTGGAAGCTAGAGGAAAAAGGGCAGAGGCGGGAGTGACATAACCGAACGAAATTTGAGCGCTGGAGGAAGGGCGCGATATGTTCACTAACCATGTCGTGGTTTCGGTGCAGATCTGTCTTTCTTTTGTCTTTAACTTCGAAAAGCCTCCTTTTTATGTAAGTACATTTGAACATGAATGAACGATCTACTGGTTGTCATCTATTAAAGCTCCACCAAGTTCTGTATTGAGCTGAAGTTTGTCATAAGCATTATCCTCACCTGACGACACAGTCCCACACCTTACCGATAAATCTCCACATACGATTGTCTTTTGGCGGCATATGATCTCCAGCATTCAGCTTGCCAGAGTCGTTGGCTGAACCCATGTTGTGTTTTCCAGACGTAGAATGAACTGCAGCTATTTAGCATATTGTAGATGTCGTCATGATCTTGTTGACGATCCCTTACAGGAAACATTGTATTCGTTACCAGTATTTTCTTTGCCTGAATGAATGTCAGTATCGGTAATGGAATCATGTTTTTTTTCTTGGAGAAGATGTGAGTTTACATTTTCATATGATGCACCGTGCGACGCGCCGTCTGGCTCTCTTCTACACTGCTGCGACGCTTGTTGTATGTCAGCGTACTGTACATTAAGTGTATCGTCGGCTTCGTATATACCTTGCTTTAGGCCTACTTGCTCTTTTCGTCCTTTTGAGCTTTTATTCGGCACCGGATACATAACAGCACTTAATCCGTTTTGTTTCATAGCTATCGAATCCATGTCTTCGGCAATGAGTACGGGGCGCCAAACGACACACTACCTGTTCTCAGGGGTGGCGCCAGGATTTGCCCGACGGGGGGGGGGGCGAGGTCCCCGACGAGGGGGCCGATGCCTCCGGCGAGGGGTCAGATTTCCCTGACGAAAGCAATGTGGGCGTGGTCGAGCTTCGATTTCGAAAGTAGTCCAGGGGTGGAAGCCCCCTAAAATTTTAACAATTTAGGAGTTTCAAAGGCTTATTTATTCGATTTTAGAGTCTACTAATAATGTAGAAAATACATCATGTTTTGTAATATACGAAAGTTATTCTGTCTTTACAAAACATATTTTTTAAAAGACAAAACCATGTTTGTCTGTACAAAACATAGGTCTATCTTGTAATAGACAAAAGCATGTTTGTCTGCACGAAACATGTTTTGTAAAAGACAAAACCATGTTCGTCTGTACAAAACGTGTTTTGAAAAGACAAAACCATGTTAGTCTATACAAAACATGTTTTGTAATAGACAAAACCATGTTTGTCTGTACTGTCTAATACATTTAGTTGGTATCTTGAGTTAACAAGAGACCTATGTAGTATGATTAATTTCGACCTTATCGGAAATGTGTATTTCTTGTAATCCCTGAGTATAGGTTTGTAGGGTTTTCCCCTAGTGTTTACAGGTAGTGATATTGCAGAAGCTCGGATACATTGTGTATACATTACATTCAACTACTCTGTAAGTTAATCATTGCAATACTACACGTATTGTAGTTTAAATTATAATGTATATCTGGCAGATGTTGATGTGACGTAATTAAGAAAAAATAACAATAAAGCCTATATACGATAAAGGCACATCCATGCACAATTATCTATACGCAAACTATTTTTTTTAATTGTCTTACTGCTTCTTAATTTTTTCTATTATGAAATCATTGTTTATGGGTTTTTTATATTTACAAAATATGTTTTAGTTACATAGTAATGAAGAAAAATACCAGTATAAAACGATAACATAATGATTTTTACTTAAAACTTAGTTTAACATTTAATCAAACAACCGATAAATCAATCAAACATCATAGCCTAAATACGATATAGTCTTAATTGAGTTAATTGAGTCAAGCTATACTAAAGTATAGTTAATATCATTTCAACTCATTAAACGCTGGTGATTGCATTATCAACCACAAAGCATCTATGAGCAAAACATTCCGCTGATTTCAACCAATTATCTGCGGATAAAAATTTGGTTATTTGCTTATGTTCTCATTGTGCTTACGCATCAATTTCACTGTAATCCTCGCTAAACTGAACCACGCTTCCTTTCCCACTTTCTTCACTCCCAATGAACACTTTCTGGAAGCGACCTGAGTCTTTGTGACTAAATGATTTGGAACTGCATGATGGAGAAGTCTGACCACCAACCATGGCATGTGAAATTCCTTTTCGGTTTCCAGTTCGTTTGCCTCTGTCAACGGCTGGTAAGATAAAACATATAATGGAATGTCAAAATAAACGAGTACCTATCTAGTGTGGAGTAAGAGTAGGATTATTTTTGAGTGAATCACTCCAAGTATAAACCGCCAAATTTTTGGGGAAAAATTAGTGTTTCTGTAGTCAAAAGCTACGTATTTGATTATTTATTACTGTTACACAATAATATATAGGCCAATACACAGATGACCCAAAAAGGGTTCTGGGCCTGTTGCCAACTCCTTCTTTCAGCTTAGGCCTACCTGAATTCTGGTATACCACTTCAACTGCGGTATCGTGGTACACCACCTCAACTGCTGTATTATGGTACAGGTATTCATTGTTGCCTTTTACATCCTGGTACACAACCTCGTCAGCTGTGGTTTTCTGGTTTTTGACAACAGCGTTATGTATCGCATACTCGTGTACATCTTCAGCTACATAGTCTTGATATACAACTTTATCTACGGGTTTTTCATATCTGTACAAAAACAAAGTACCAACGCGTTAAGCTTGACCAATAAAAGGTCCAGGGTGGTGTCCAGTGTTGTTCATAATACAGTAACATCATAGGTATTAGATGTTGCGAAATTACTAAATTACCTCTATTACTATTTCAGTTTATGAGGATGTATTGAATTTATTATTTCAGTAAATCCTACAATATTTACTATAATGATATAACAATTCCATTTAGAAAGCACGGCCCCCGCTATGAGCTTACACCTAATAATGAAACATAAATTAATGTTACAAAAATATATTACAACAAGGTGTGGTGAAAAATAAGTGATTTTGTTATTATTAGATAGTGGAATACTTTATTAAATATACTACTAATCATGTGTGGCGCCAGGGCCCCTTTGGGGAGAGCTCCCCCACCTCCCCCGTCGGGTAGAAAAACCACAATTCGTCTGGGAGAAAAACATATATACATTTATTTTTACATATTAGTATACCCCAAAAACGATTATTAAATAAGCATTCTAAATTGTCATATTTGTCGGTGGCTTCGCCCACTGGAACACTTTCGAGAGATTTTTTTCGTCGTGGTCATCGTCCCCACCCCCCCCCCCGGGACCTCGGACCCCCAGTCGGGAAAATCCTGGCGCCAAAACTGCTACTAATTTTATGCAAAGGGAATAGGCCTATTTGCCAATTTAATATGAATAATATCAATAATAATAATTATGAATATTCATATGACAGTATATTAATACTATAAATAATTAAATAATAATAATGGTTATAATAATGATGTTGATGATGATGACAAAGACGATGCCGTGACTCCGCCAACGCTAAAGACACTGACAGTGACAACGACAATGGAAAGGGTTAATGATATTCATAATCGTAATCATAATTATTAATTAACAATAACCATAAAAATAACCAAACCAAATGAAAATCGTTTAGATCCTAACAGAGTACTGTGATAGCATCATTACCCTGGTTTTGTTCTTCTCTGCTTGCGTCGGATTAACAAGTAACTTAGTAAAATGATTGCGATTGTGACAACGACACTTGACGCTATAGCAGCAACAATCCACAAGTTAGGAACTGCCTTCATTTCTGATAGTGTTTCCTTTGATGGATGCATAAATCCAACTGAAGTGTATTCTGATGATGTGTTTTCTGTAACGAAAGATTGAGTGGCGGTGGGCCAAATATGACTTGTCTGGTGTACCGGTATTGTTGATGTTGGCATTTTTTCGGTGGCCCCTGGCACAGGACATATTCCTCTATGCACGTCTATAACATGATTTTAAAAAAGAAAACACCATTATTATATGTCAGTTTAGCTTGATTTTGTTGTTTCTTTGAATCTAATATAGGTTCGATTACAGTAATAAAAATACATCACATAAATCACGTAAAAATGTGTAACATCTCAGAAATATATCGGTATCTTGAAGGACACAAAAATAAGCATGTGCAGTTTTATTATGGTCTATTATTTACGTGTGAATAATTGTTTCTTCAAATATTTAAAAAAAGAAAGTGACAAACAAGTGACAATTGAATAAGCAAACATTCTTTTACTTGAGAGGTAGGCTAAAATGGTTGTCAACCCCCACCCTTACAACCAACTAGTAAAACATCGTTGCAGTCGGTATTTCTAATGTCTACACTACTGTTTATGTATGGTAATTTTCATGTCTTGTTTGATATATTTTTTTGTACAATTTAGTTATATCATTGTTTTTTATTGAAAGTTGTAATGGCAACGCATCCCATCCTTGTGTAGTCTATAATTTGTAAAAGAAATTACAAAATTTGAATTCTAGCATAAATGAACATATGAGAAGTAATATTACGTTGTTTCAACCTCCTCCTTCAAATTTACCCACCTCTCCCCCTCTACACCGATGGCATTACTTACCCGTGACCTCGCAAACGATGGTGTCTACCATACGAGTTGTGGCGCAATCGATATTTGTAATGTTCACATTATCAATAATTATTGAATCCCATACTGTAATTGTTGCGCATCCCATAATTATGTCATCGCGAGGCGGGTTTTGCACATGAACATTAAATGCAATATCTTGAAAGATTTTTAGGATATATAGCAGATTTTCTGTCAACTGCACGTACTCGTCGAAGCTGTTTATTACTGTGATGTTGCCGCCTATTTGTTCGCATTCACGCTGAGCATCAGTACATGATCGGCCTCTCCTTTCCATCATCATGTATTTGTAGCAGTTTGGTGATTTATATATATTATCTTCTGTAAACATGAAAGTGAGATGTTTTTCTTCCATCTAATTTAAATTTTCAATTGTGTAAATAAATGGACACAAAATTCTAATCAAATTATGAGTCATGATGTCTAAATCTTCATCTTTTCTAGGATTACCATAAAACTTCCAATAATAACCCATTACTCTATTAGTAGCCCCTTCTTGTAACCCACCCTAGAAGTTTATATATTGAAATAACCCACTACTCTAATTATAACCCATGGGGTTACTATTATAATAAAAAAAAACTATAGGCAAAATGACTCAAATCAACGTTTTTGTCGCTTTAACACGCTTTACTGTATTCCTTAAAATGAGCATTCGTCACAATCAAGTTTTTTTTACTCGTAGTATAGTTATGTTTATGAATTACTATTTTCAAGTGCTCAGATCAGGGGCGGCGCTAGCGGTGTCCGGGGTCAAAGAATACCCTCCCATCTGGGACCTCTGGACCCCCCGCCTGTCGGGGAATTTCCATGGCATGGTCGTCGGCGAAAAATCAAATCTCGAGCGCCGAAAGTACAATTCAAGCATACCTTACCAAGCTATCAAAATTTCAGGGATTAAAAACTGTTTAGTGCGAGCAGTGCTACCGTATGTGTCAGGTGTTGTATACTATTGCGATCGTATGGGTTGCAGTGGTGCGCCAGCTCGTCCCCGACAGGGGGATGGTACCACCGACATCCTTTGTCTAGGCTAGGCTTCCCCGATTGGGGGTGGGGGCGGGCGAATTTCCTGGCGCCACCCCTGCAAGTGCCTACATTAAGCTTAGTAA
>NW_022745460.1:479514-479887 GCF_011630105.1 Anneissia japonica
GAATAGTCCATCGTTGTCCTTTTTTACCCATGGTTTGTCGTCGTCGAACAGGAGCGATTTTCTGGAGTGGAAGATTATGTCGGTTTCTTGTTGGGAGATTCTGACGTGATTCCTGGCGAATGCTATGGCTATATATATATATATATATATTATCATACCCGCTTTATAGTTCATTCCACTGTTTGGATCTCGATATTCCCAACCACTACTTGTGGGGTATATTAAGTAACACGACGAACCTGAACAAGTAAAGTCACTAAAAAAAATTAACAAAACACATTTTAGAATAGACTTTATTAAGTTACATAGACTGTCTTGCAGTGGCGTATCTAGAAGTCTTGAAATGTGGGGTGGGGTGTGGGGCTGATGGGGC
>NW_022745460.1:479981-482212 GCF_011630105.1 Anneissia japonica
GGCGGCGTGGGGGGGGGGGGCTGTCTTGTGAAGTGAATAGTTAGGCCTACAATGGGATCGAGTAAAACGGGCCCTGGGGTCCATGGTACAATAATTATAATACGCCTGTCTTCTACTCTTTGTGCGTGTGTGTGTGTGGGTGGGGGATGTAAATTTATTCATGGAGAGCGGTAAGTTTCAATGCAGTATAGTTTACTGCGTGGTTTCCTATGGGGTGCCATACGCAGCAAAAGTCCATGTTAAAATCAAAATGTAATTGCAAAATTCAATGTCTGATTTATCAAAACGTAGGCGTAAATTTCTCAAAATGTAGATCTAGTTTCCCAAAATGAAGTTCTAATTTTTGAAAACGTAGTTCAAATTTTCCAAAATGTAGTTCTAATTTCTTTAAAATGTAATTCAAATTCAAAACGTAGGTCTGACTTATTAAAACGTAGGCGTAAATTTCTCAAAATGTAGATCTAGTTTTTCAAAATGAAGTTCTAATTTTTCAAAACGTAGTAGTTCTAATTTCTTTAAATGTAATTCAAATTCAAAACGTAGGTCTGAATTAATCAAACGCCCTCTCCAAACTCTATTCCAAAACGTAAATCAAAAACCAGGCTGGTTTGAAATGCATTTGACAACAACACTAGAAATGGACTAATCCCCTTTATGGCACTAGACTTGCGAAATGTAAAGCAAAACTAATCAGCCAAGCATGACGTGGGCCTGTTCCATTAATGATGGGGGAATCATTTTTCGCTGCAGTCCAATTCCGTGAACAACGCTTCCCAGTGCCATACGCAGCAAAAGTCCATGTTAAAATCAAAATGTGATTGCAAAATTCAATGTCTAATTTATCAAAACGTAGGCGTAAATTTCTCAAAACGTAGATCTAGTTTCCCAAAATGAAGTTAACATTTTTCAAAATGTAGTTCTAATTTCTTTAAAATGTAATTCAAATTCAAAACGTAGGTCTGACTTGATCAAACACCCTCTCCAAATTCTATTCCAAAACGTAAATAAAAAACCAGCCTGGTTATGAAATGCATTTGACAACAACACTAGAAACGGACTTTTGCTGCGTATGGCACTAGACTTGCGAAATGTAAAGCAAAACTAATCAGCCAAGCATGACGTGGGCCTGTCCCATTAATGATGTGGGAATCATTTTTCGCTGCAGTCCAATGCCGTGAACAACGCTTCCCAGTGCGTCTGCTAATTTTTAATGGTCAGGATACCGCGATCACGAGCCCTATGCTTGGCATTATAGGCTAGGCTTATGTGGGCTGGGATTTGCAACAAGGTCTTGGACTAGGCCCCTATACTATACTGCCGTAATTTGGAAAAAGGCATTAACTCCACTTTTTGAGATTTTTGGATTTTTGTTTCTATGGCATCCTATAGATGTAATATATCATGTGAATTGATCATATACCCCCAAAAATGTCCAGAAATATGAAATAAATATTATATTTACGCATTAACTCCTATCCATGAATGCAGAATAATTTGGAAGAAGGCATTATCTCCACCAAACAATGAACAGATCATAATAAACCAATCACAGAAGACAATTACGCATAGTTAATTAGTCATGATAGCTTGTAAATGCACATAATGCCTAGCTTTACTTCGGTTTAAAAAAAATGGCATATTAAAAAATCTTCTACCACATGGACTAAATTTCGTGAAATATATAATTGACACTGGCATACATTATTTGTTTGTCAGAAATACTGTAATTTGGCTACGTAAGATACACATTTCACTGGAAAAACTGGAGTTAATGCCTAACTTCAGATTTTTCACGCACCATTGACTCCTGCTAAAATTTGGAATAGTGCATTATCTCCATTTAAATAGGGTTAAAGAAGAAAAATCACCATGAAAATTATTTAATATGTTTTTTAATTATATGTTTAGTATATTTGCCAAAAAAAATTACTAGAATTCATTTCCAGTACAAAAGGCTAACGACAAACGCGTTTTGCTCAATAACTCAAAACTAGGATTTTGGAGTTAATGCCTTTTTCCAAATCACGGCAGTATAGTAGGAGGCCTGGTCCTAGTCTAGGCCTATAATATAGTAAAATTATGTATAAGTAGTCATATGATTACAGGTTTACATTTTACCAAGATCGATATTAACGATCGCATTTATTTTTCATTCAAAATAAAAAGAAAACTTTAAATCATTTAACTTAGGTATTATTTTCATCATTTTCACGAGAGTACAAAACATACCC
>NW_022745460.1:482567-484609 GCF_011630105.1 Anneissia japonica
TCAAGGTGCGTCCAAAACAAAATGTACAGTAAAGTTCACAAAAAAGACTTATGCTAAGAAAAAGACAATTCAAATTTTCAAAAGGGACATTAAGGAAAAGTACAAAAAAAAAAGAAACTGTTCAGCCATATAAAATTAAAAGCAATCTTAAACTAAAAAAAAAACTTAAGGCAAAATAAAGTGATGCAAACAATCACATGAACAATTATACAAACACTATACAAACGTACATGAAATACACATACAGTACATATGTACATATATATCCATACACAACTGTATACCCAGTCACATGACTGTACCGTACTCACAATTATAAACATAAAGACATACAGTACATACTGAACTCTATACTACACCACTTATCGTATCTACTGGAACCGAGCCACATAGCTTGAGAAGCACACATATCAGGCCAGATAACACAGAAGCATATAAAAGTAAATCAAAAGTCATAAAGTAATACAGGACTAAAATCAAAAACGTTCGTTTTCTTTTTTTTTTTATCTTTTATTTACCTTTCTTAGATGATTTATATATAATTTTGTGGCCTTTGGAGCAAATTTTAAGAATAGGCCCCTCTAGACGCTTGGAAATGGCACTCTCGGAAGGTAAAAATGCTTTTTCAAAGCAGTGTTTCTCGACAAAATTATTGACTTCCTCCCAACGGCAGTTATGCTCCCTCGTATGCTCCTCCTCTCTTATACACCCCTGGGGCGGATGAAGGATTTGGCGGTAGGGGGTGCGTGAGGGTCCACCTCACTGCCCCCACCATGGTTGGGGTTGAGGTAATTGACAATTTTGAGAATAGGGACCTCTCAGAACGTTGATCCAGAGTTTTAGCTCGGTTTCCAAGAATCGCTCACCCTATCGTGTACCACAGTCGTGTCAGTTGTGGTTCACAGACGAATCGGGGTACCTTTCCGATTGCGCAAGGCAGCTAGCAATGCACCCTGATTCGTCTGCGTCTGCAACGCATTCGGGAAAGTTGAACCAGGTTTAACCTTCATGATAACGTCGGCAACTGTCGCCGATAGGGTGAGCGATTATATGGAAACCGAGCTTTACCCTGACTATCGCACATAATGGGTTCCCTGAGTGGGCGGGGTCATGGGAGGAAAACCTAATGTTTGCTTGTTCCGTCGCTGGAAGATTATTTTAGACGTTGGACACATCTAGAGGGTGTTTTGCAGTTAGTCTTGGGGTTCTCCTAGCTTCGCAGAGTTTTGTTTTTTCTAGATGCTGAGAAATGCACTTACGTGCATTACGAGACTTCTATTGATGAATGAATACACACTGAATTAATATATTTCCCCCATTTTAGCAAATAATAATTGCGATGATGAAGGTGATGATGACGATGATGATAATGTGATGATGATAAGGAGGAGAAGGCATTGTAGTAGGTGACGACAGGCTCCTGTGCAAGGTTAATTAACATGCCCTTTGATATGAGTGTCAACCGAGGGTCGTATCCCGAGTTCGTCATCCCATTTTCAATGCACACAATTGGACAACAGTAATTATCTATAAGTTATATAATCAGTACATTCTCGACTGTCATGAAAATATATATCTAAAAAATTACGTTATATGCATGCTCGGAAGCGGAAATTTTAACCTAAAAGTTTGATATAGGCCCTATGTTTCATGTTGTTTGTTGAATGGTCTTTAGTGATATTATATTCTAATATGACCACAACATAAAGAAAAATCATAAGGAAGTCCGCTCTATTTCCAAATTTCAGGAAATTGTACGTTTTATGCATGCTTCGACGTGGGAGTTTTGTTTTATGTTGTTTGCTGAATGGTCTTCTTTAAAAATATAACAGTCTAATATGTCCACAACACAAGGAAGTTCATTCGTTAAATGTTTAGTAGATAGTACAGAGAATTGTGATTGTTTATCAAAATCATTACGGTATAAAGGGTCGGTGACCTGCGGATTTTAGCACGAGAACGCGTAGGCGTTACTCCATGCTGAGCATGGATAGCTGTTCTATAGCTGGGTACTACCATGGAGGTCCTCCATGGTACTACAT
>NW_022745460.1:484871-486688 GCF_011630105.1 Anneissia japonica
AAATCAGAAGCATGATCTCAAACATCAGAACCCAGCTTTTATTGTTTAAAACTGTCGGGCCCCATTGAATGAAACTACGGTATTATAGTTTATATTATATTTTGTTTAAACAATGTCGGGGGTGGGGGCTCGCACTTGGGGCCCTGGCGTTCCCCCCTCCCTTCCGTCAGCGCCCGAGCGTGACGCCACTGATGTAACAACTGTTAATTGTAGCAACCCCAGAAACGAACGGCGCTTGAGAAAATACAGTACAAGTATACCAATTATTCTCGCAAACTTCATATCCTATCGCGTTGTTTGTGTTTTAAGTTAACTTAATTTTTTTATTGAAGTGTACAGTTTTTTTGAATATTTTAAAATCTTTAAGTTAATTTTTTTAAAGTTTTGTTTTGTTTTGTTTTTTTTCAATGAAAAATAAATGCGATCGTTAATATTGACCTTGGTACAATGTAAAACTGTAATCATAATGACTACTTATACAGAATGTTACTATATTATAGGCCTAGACTAGGACCAGGCCTCCTACTATAGTATAGAGGCCTAGTCAAAGACCTTGTTGCAAATCCCAGCCTACATAAAGCCTACCCTATAATGATTAGCATAGGGCAGGTCCGTAGGCAGGATTTTCGATGGGGAGGTGCGTTTTGCAACCGAAGTGGTGGGCGATTGCCTAGGGGTCACCGTGAGGGTGGGGCGAACCTTCTGGAAGCTCTGACAAATTAGCATTTTAAGGGCATTTTTTAATGGATTTCTAAAATCCATAATTTGTAATATCCTATTTAAATTTTCATTCATTTAAGTATTGTCTAGGGACCCACGGTAAAAGTAGGAGAAATAGAGGGTGGGAGTGAAGGGAGGAACTTGAGACAGATGGTCAATACCACCTTAGCCCCATGATTGCAGCTGAGGTAAGAAAATTTATGATTATGGCACCTCAAAATGGCCGGAAATGGCACTTTCAGACAATTATGATTTTTCTTTTTTCTCCATTTTCTTTTATAATTTTAGGGGGGCTCTTCTCCCTTGAATACACCACTGTGAAATTGTAATTTTTCATGTTCTTTACATCTGTAGGCCTGCAGATGATATGGATCAATCTGCAATCACTGGAGCTGATAATTTCAAACAGATTTCAGCACATTATTAAAAATCAAGGGGCAAAAAAATGTAATGCATACTATAGCATTTCGCGATAATTGGGAACGATTTTAGTGAAATAATAGGTTTTTAAAAGTTTGAAATTGGGTGGTCCAGGGGCAGAGGCCTTGAGGGGGTTTGTGAGAGAAGCGACAAAGTAAAATTTTGAGGGTCTTACATAATAGATTTCTCAAACACATAATTCATGAATATTTCATTTAAATTTTCATTAATTTGGGTGTTTTTGGGACCAGAAAAAGTAATGTTATTTTGTCCTGTACATCTGCATGCCTATAGATAACATTCTTCATATTATGTATATAAATCTGCAATCACCGGATACGATCAATTTCTAACAAATTTCATGCCACATTATTAAAAATCAACGGTTAGATACGCTGGCAAATATATAATGCAAGTCATGCTATAACATTTTGTGATAATTAGGAACGATTTTGTGAAATCATAGGTTTCAAAAAGTGTACCTTTTGGAATTGGGGTGGGGGTGCGTCCGCACCCTCTGCACCCTCCCCCTCCCCCCTCTTTGCCTACGGGCCTGAACTTATGATCGCGGTACCCTGACCATTAAAAATTAGCAGACGCACTGGGAAGCGTTGTTCACGGCATTGGACTGCAGCGAAAAATGATTCCCCCATCATTAATGGAACAGGCCCACGTCA
>NW_022745460.1:486849-489701 GCF_011630105.1 Anneissia japonica
TACCGCGATCACGAGCCCTATGCTTGGCATTATAGGTTAGGCTTATGTGGGCTGGGATTTGCAACAAGGTCTTGGACGAAGCCTCTATACTATAGTAGGAGGCCTGGTCCTAGTCTAGGCCTATAATATAGTAAAATTCTGTATAAGTAGTCATATGATTACAGGTTTACATTGTACCAAGGTCAATATTAACGATCGCATTTATTTACTTTTACTACTATAGTATAGAGGCCTAGTCCAAGACCTTGTTGCAAATCCCAGCCCACATAAGCCTAACCTATAATGCCAAGCATAGGGCTCGTGATCGCGGTACCCTGACCATTAAAAATTAGCAGAGGCACTGGGAAGCGTTGTTCACGGCATTGGACTGCAGCGAAAAATGATTCCCCCATCATTAATGGAACAGGCCCACGTCATGCTTGGCTGGTTAGTTTTGATTTACATTTCGCAAGTCTAGTGCCTACGGAAGCACCTAAGTGCCATACGCAGCAAAAGTCCGTTTCTAGTGTTGTTGTCAAATACATTTTAAACCAGGCTGGTTTTTGATTTACGTTTTGGAATAGAATTTGGAGAGGGCGTTTGATCAAGTCAGACCTACGTTTTGAATTTGAATTACATTTTAAAGAAATTAGAACTACATTTTGAAAAATTTGAACTACGTTTTGAAAAATTAGAACTTCATTTTGGGAAACCAGATCTACATTTTGAGAAATTTACGCCTACGTTTTGATAAATCAGACATTGAATTTTGCAATTACATTTTGATTTTAACATAGACTTTTGCTGCGTATGGCACCCCATAGTAATAACAGTTGAAGTGTCATCTACTACAGTAACTGAATGCGATTTGAACTGCACTGTTGGTCTCATTGTGATAGTATAGCAACATAGGCAAACATTTTACAGGAAAGGGATTTATTTGGGAAATTTTGAATATGAACTTACTCATTGGCAAAGAAAAAATAAAACTAACAAAATATTCATGCAATATTTATTTTTTTTCATCCTTGAACCCTGACCTCTGCTGGACTACTGCAATGTACAAAATCTTTAAATAAGATGAAACCAAATAAATGTGTACAATCTAAAGATAATATGTTTATAGATAAACATAACCAGTTATAAACAATAGACTGTGTATATATTAATTTTTGCCTTGAAACTATTATATTAAAAATATTATATAAGAATAATTAACAGGATTTGCGATGAGTGACTGGTTTTGTTTGCCTTTGCCACATTTGTGTTATTGATGTAAAAATATATATTGATATGTCACCTGTAAAAAGTTACTCATTCAAATATGAAAGTATTATGCTAGAGAGCCATGCACTTAATCTTCATAAAATCCTGTACATTATTTAAAATGGTGTAATAAAGATATTTTCAGTTAATATTCATTGGTATTTCTTATTTTTAGTTGTTTTATATAAAAAATTAATGATTGTTAAAAATGTTATGTTTTTGGAGTGGCCATGGGTTAAGGCAGGGGCACTGCTAACGATAGCCTTAACTCCGGCACTGGTTCTAGCTGCTCTTTGTCCTAGAAGCAAGTCTTAACAAAATAGTTTTGGTACACCGTGTAAGAATGTGGTTTTGAGGTAAAAAGCACTGGTTGATTGTCAAAATGTTTCAGTGAGATTACTCTGACCATCATCGGGGGAGAGATGTACCAAGTCCAAGACTTAAAACGGGAAGAAGTCTGGTGTACACATTATGCACTTTAAAGAACCCCATGTATCTTTCAGAAGAGTAAAGGGTAACTGCGATGCTATGGTCCATTTCAGCCCCTGTCATTGTGGAGTGATGTGAGCATCAAGCTATGGCCTGGATGTTTGTATAAAAGCAGTATTGTAATGTAGTTGTGCCATTACTTGAAAACAAAAATATATTGGATAAATCTTAAAGCAATTTATACACGAAAACTCTACTACCCTCTCCATCCAAAAAGACTGATTTAGTGTAATTTAAATTACCATACACACTGCACCAACTAGTACCAGGATGTGTATAAGAGACAGGATCCGGGGGGGGGGGGTAGAAGGGGTTTGGACAAAATACTATTGGTTCCTGGCTTACAAAAGGCATTACCGGTACCAACCGTCTCGCATCGCGCGGGACGGTCCCGCATTTCAAAGTATTTTGGATGTAACACGCATTTGGCAGAAACACATGCGTGATCTTAAATTTGTCACGCATTTAGTCTACGCGTGACGACGAATAATCACGAATTCAGGGAAAATATATTTAAAATTAGTTTTATTAAAAATATAAAACAATCATGCAGTAACTTGAGTCATTAGAGAGCTTCGTTATCTCGTTTGAGATTCAATTCACCGAAAGCTTTTGCGGCGCGTGCGGTCTTGTTGCGCGAATGTGCATGTTGGTTTGTACGCAAGCTTGTCTTTTAGTCGGGTTAACCCACTAATATCTATAAAAAAAAAACAATCTATCAAAAGACGCATCTATCAAAAGACGCCAAAGATTAAGTTAGTTCTAGCTATATCTGGAAAAACCTGGGAAGATTTTTAAATTTATTAAACTCAAAATCGAGGTGGTTTGAGGCTTTACTTTATAGAATATAGCACTATTACAGTGGCTACTTGCCACCTGCTAATTTCCCCCACGGATTTTTTCTACCTAGACGGTTATTCCCCAGGCTATCTTTAACCTATTTCATTTAATTAATGTTTTTTAATTTGTTTATCTATCAGAAAATTAGGTCAATTTATGTTTTATAAAGTATACGTATTATATATATTTTTAATTCATGTTACTAACGTTTACTATACACCGAATGCAATTTCTTATTGTTTTAACCAACTAGGATGTGAACAGAATATTGATAATTA
>NW_022745461.1:0-1149 GCF_011630105.1 Anneissia japonica
CTCTACTCTAAATAAGAGTCTATTATATTGCAAGGATGGAAGTGTGGGTTAATAAGGGTGGGTGGGGAGCCATGAAATTAGCTTCAGACTGGATGGAAAACTTCAAGTAGGCCTACTAATACTATATAGTAATACTATATAATCTTTTATTATTTTTAGTAGTCAATATTACAACAGTTTAACAATGAGATTCTATACAGGATTTAAAATTTATAAATGCCCAATATTCAGTAAAGTAGATTTCCCTACAATTAAAAGTCGTAATAGTACTGGGTTTAAGAGTTCGAGCTTCAACGAACAGGTTATTCCGTCCGTAGAAGCCTTTTGATGAAGAAAGTGTGCCTTTTTAGGAAGGATTGCCTAAGTTAAAACTCACTCGGGCTATATGAAATTAATTATAAGCTTGAATTGTTAATCTTATTGTAAGGAATACTACAGTAACTTCACGTTTAATTTTAATTACAAGTTGAATTATATAAGATTCAAATTAAATGTCGTAAGTATATAGTTTGCCTATTTGCCTAATTTGCTTTAGAAAAATCTAAAAACTTTTTTATTACAGGAATGTTAAACTTGCCTTATTTACTCACTTGGTAGTGGTTAATAGATAAATTTTGAATTGGTGCTATATAAGTATTTGTTATGTACCAATTATTAGTACTATCTAATTACTATCATATTACTAATATGATTAAAGACCAAAGTTTGTGATGATTTACCATCTACACTAGTGCACAGTTGAATATATCGTAGCACGATTCTTTTAGGTGCCTTAACATTCTTGAAGACATTTTTTGAGTTCATTGAACATATGACTATACTTTCAGCGTAAGAAAAATAAAGCAATTAACTTACTCAAAATTCAAAGTTAAACCCTATATTGAAAAAAATGACTATACTGTATGTATTGGGGTATTAGATGGTTACAGTAACTCATGAGATAATCTAGCTCTATTGAGGGGGAATGGTATTAAAGGGGAAGGGGTATTAAGGCGATGTGTGGCGGGTACATCCTACAATCAAATATGTCTGGCAGCGGCCATTTATGATACCTGGGACAATGCCGAACATTTTACAGTAACTATCATCAGGTTAACTCACTAGATAATCTAGATCAATTTTTTGGGGACAAGGAGTATCATATTTTCT
>NW_022745462.1:0-1330 GCF_011630105.1 Anneissia japonica
CGTGTACGCATGCGTAAGTCTTTTAAAATGCTCAAAATTATTCTTTTTTTAAAAACTAATTACAGTATATGTTAGCATATTATGAAACTTTTCAATCAGCACCGCGCGCGCTTCCTGAGGGTCAAAGTACGGCGGATCACCGAATTCGTCCTCAGTGACGAGTTCAAATCTAGTTCTTTTTTCTTTCTCCCCTTTTCTGTTCGCACGATATCTCAAAATTGCCACGAGTTACGCGCACGGTCGCTACATCGATCATTTTGCCTTCGCCTGGAATAGTCATGGTAAGGTTTTCAACGCGCTCAGTGTTGCGTGACGTCATCTACGTGCAATTTAGCGTTTTTACATTATCGAGCATATCAGCCTAACAAATTGCCATTTCGAAATCGTATTAAGTTAGCATTGACTTTGGGTTAATGTTGAATGTACTGTACCTTAATTTTACGCGTGCGCTTATTAACGCGCGCTCACGCATGCGTCAAAATTTCAAAATGCTTGAAATCACTTTTTGACTAAATTGGAGCACGTTTCAGGCCATTTTGAGCATTTCGAATTTTTTCATAATTTTCCACTACGCGCGCGCACTTTTACTTGCGTAGTACGTATGGAAGTTAGAAATTAGGTTTTTTTAACATAATTTGGGTTCCTGACATTGTTTCCACAAATTTCCATCCTTTTTGGTCATCTTATGTCCAACAGCAATGTCGTACGTGCGCATCAAATATAGGTATCTTTGCGCGGATTTGTGCTAATATACAGTGAAAATATGCTAAAATCAGGCCTATTTTTAATCAGTTATAGCTCCTAAGGATGAAAGGTGACCCCAATTTTTATTACATATTCTAAAAGCACATAAGTTGTAAATATGATTTTATAGATCAAAATGGTTGATCGGACATTGTGACGTCATCATATCGGCATCTGAATTCAACGAAGTGAATTATAGCTATGACGTCATTTTGGAAAATACGCATTTGAGCGTATCTCGCTTATCCTTAATCGATCGTCTTCCAACTTTGAGTATGTTATAGCTGAGACAATTCTCTTTCATATATTTGACTTCGTTTTAAATTTTGATGACGTCATCATGGTCAAAAAAATTGTTTTTTCTGACCCTCTCATTTCTCTTTCTTCAAAACGTTAATGAGCCCATATCATCTTAACCATTCGTCATTTCTGAATCATATTAAGTGAGCATAATCTTCAGGTCAAGGTTGAATGTTAGGTACCTTAATTTTCCGTTCGCGCGACTTAATGTGCGCGTACTAGTGCGTCAACATTTTCATATGCATAAAACCATGTATATTTTTAATCACTTATAGCTCCATAGGAT
>NW_022745463.1:0-1307 GCF_011630105.1 Anneissia japonica
AGAAAATCAATTTTAATTCAGAATTTGATTATTGGGGCCATTTTTACCTACCTGTCATATGGGGCTATTTTTACCGGGGCCATTTTTTCCGGGGCCATTATTTCCGGGGCCATTTTTTCCGGGGCCATTTTTACCGGGGCCATTCTTACCGTACACCGGCCTGGGGCTAGCCCTAGTCTTATTATGTATGCTTCATCGTCATCCGCTACACAGTACCTCAGTAGCGCCCCACCCTCAATACAGTACAGACGTTTGCTGGGCAACAGCGTGATTAAACCTTCCTTCCCAGGTGTTCATGTATTGGCATATTGTTTATAGCTAACCAGTTGTGTGTATTTCTTTGTGAATATGAGTACCGCCGAGTACTCATTTTCACAAAGCATTGCATCCCCCCTTGGAAAGAGGGATTTGAAATAATTGTCTCCATATCTTCGCTAATTAAAGTAATCGACGTAATTTAGCTTACACTTATGAATTTAGCTAGCGCTTAAAATGTACAATAATCATTTCACTACCCGACAAACTCCGAACTTTATTCATTTGGCCTACATAATAGTTTCATCTTGCTGTACTGTACTATATACTCAAACATCACTGGCGCTATTGGTAACAACCAACTGATGCAGACCATTTCCGGTCACAATTATTCTCCATAACACAGCGCCCCCTATTTCCGTCATCTCTGGGTTTGGTTAGTACAGTAAGAAGAAAAAGAAAGATGTGCTTACTTTTTAGTTTTAGGGTGATGTACCCCTTACAAGGAAGCCTAATTATTTGACATTTTAGTAAGTCGATACCCATTAAATAAAGCTGCTGAAAATAAGGAAAGAATCATGATCCAACAGCAGGAAATATCGTATTATTCAACACACAAATAGAAATCTTCTATTTTTAAGTTAATACCCCATGGAGTTAATTAGTGATACCCGCGGGGAAATTGGTTATACCTTTATAAAGCTAGAACATCCACGTACTGATTATGGAATCCCTATTGTTCTGATCAATTTAGTAGACATAAGAAGTGTTTTATTCGTCAAGTTTTGTTAGAAAGGGTGTATTTTTTGTCGGGATTTGGATGAAAAGGGGATGGGGTGTGAATATGGGACGTCTGGATTTTTTTATATAAATTTCTAAACATTTTAAAAATACAAAATGTTCAGAATTATGCAAGTATTTACAAGTAAAATGATCAGGATTTCTATTGTGACTGGTGATCCAAATTAAATTATGCCAAGGGCTGATGGGAGTTTATGCTAAATTATACCAATTGTTAAATTTAACAGCAGAAAGTTACCTAGGTCAGGGAA
>NW_022745464.1:0-741 GCF_011630105.1 Anneissia japonica
GTCGTCAACCGTAATGTAGAATCACAGGACCGTTAATAATTTATTCCTGTAAAATTACCGTCAAATTACTGGCAATCAGGACGCCAGTCGTCAACCGTAATGTAGAATCACAGGACCGTTATTAATTTATTCCTGTAAAAATACCGTCAAAATACTGCCAATCAGGACGCCAGTCGTCAAACGTAATGTAGAATCACGTTTACCGTTCATAATTATTCCCGTCAAAATACGGAAAATTACTGTCAATCTCAATGCCGGTCGTCAACCGTAATGTAGAATCACAATACGGTGAATAATTAATTCCTTAATAATACGGTAAATTACTGTCAATGTTAAATGTCGTTCGTCAACCGTAATGTAAAATCACAGGTACCGTAAATAAGTAATTCCTGTAAAAATACTGTAAATTATTGTCAATATGAATTCCGGTCGTCAACCGTAACGTAGAATCACAGGTGACGTAAATAATAAGCTTGTCAACCGTTAATAATGTAGAATTACAATTTTAAATTTATTACAAATAATTTCTGTATAAATACAATAAATTACTGTCTAAATTACTTTTGCAAAAATTCCCACTACATTTTTGGTGGCTAACAAAAGTAAACAAAATAAAGAAAATTGTTTATAAAGTCTATAGTTTAAGAAATGTTTTAAAGAATCTTTATTAGACTGTTTTTTTTTTTTTAAATTATATTTGTAACTACAATACACGCCTTTGTTGAAGAAAAACGAGCCTCA
>NW_022745465.1:0-608 GCF_011630105.1 Anneissia japonica
TTATTATTACCTGTACGTTAAGGGGAACTTAGACAAAGGGGAAATAACACAAAAGATATTCCCCTTTGGCTAGTAGTAGTAGGCCAAGGTAATTAATGCTGAAATGATTATTATTATTATTAATTAATTATTATTATTACCTGTACCTTAAGGGGAACTTAGACAATGGAGGAATTAGCCTGGGTTCCAGGCCCTAATTTTAGGTTACTCACTCTTTATTGCACTTAGTGCGCACCATACCTAATTTAATTGGCGTCCCACACTCGATTTCTTTTTTTTTTTTCGAATTAGGGCCTGGGCAAACGATTCATGCGTGCAATTTCCCGCATCAAATTTGATGTGGGATATCGTATGCATGACTGATTTTGTAAATCACGTGATTGGCTAACTTCATGCATATTAATCAATCTTGGTAAATTTTCCAAAATTGAAGATGCGGATGTCTCGACTAGAACAAGCTCCAGCTCCCTTTTGGCTACCTACTTGAATTAAAACAGTTAGTATATCTGGCCTGCTGAGAACGACATGGACTGATAACCGTTGGCTATAGGCCTACTTGGAACCTTGCTCACCACTAGCTGCTACACAGATTTAGGCCTTTAGGGTAG
>NW_022745466.1:0-684 GCF_011630105.1 Anneissia japonica
GGGCGTTCGCAATCGTCAACCAAGACAGCATGGAGAACGCCTTCGTCGGCAGTTCGGTCGGGAAGGTCGGCTTTTCGTCGTCCTCGTCCGAAACGTGCAGACGAAGACCGTGGGGCATGCGTTCGACGTCGTCGACGTCGTGCGTCAGTAGTCGAAAGAGGGTCTCCTTCGAGATCTTCGACCTGCAGCGTTCAAGATCTTGGAAAGCATTCGCTGCCGTCGCGGGTCGGCTGCGCAACGCGTCTTCGAAGTGCGGGTGCACGTTTGCCAATTCCAACAGTGCGACCGAGTCGTCGGCCGCAAGTCGGAAGATGTCGCACATGATCTCGACGGGAACGTGCAAGATTGTCGTTTCATTCGACATTTTGATCGTAAGACCGACGATCGTTATGTAACACTTATAGAGATGTGAAATAAATACATAGAAATGCCGAATTAATGTACATCGTTATTTTATTTTTCCATTCATAAAATAATATTGTACTCTAAAAAAAAAAAAAAATTAATTAAAATTAATCAGCTCGTCCAATACGACATATCTATCCTCTACGATCCCGTTCAGTTCGTGGTACTCGTCTTGCACGTTCTCAAGGATTTCTTCCAAACCTTCGTTCAACTGCAACTCTTCGAAAATCGCCGACGCCAAACGTTCGATCTCGGCTTCTCTGGAGCGGATTTCGTCGA
>NW_022745467.1:0-949 GCF_011630105.1 Anneissia japonica
ATTTAACGAGGAGATAAATAGAAAGTAGATATATCAGCCACTGCCCATGTTTTTATTAAATGATGCTTATTACATGCTATATCAACAATAACATACGTTACCCTGTGTTTAACATATGTTACTTTTCACAACGTAGTATTCCTTTAAACTTAGGCCTAAGCTATTGCCTGAACTTTTCAATTTAAAATTTAATTACAAATATTAACTATTTTGTTAACTAAATATAGTCGAGACACAACCTGTAATAAATACTTACCAAATTGCTTCACTTTAATGATGGGCGTAGTAGGACCAACATTCGAGGGAAACACAAAGTTGCTAAACACGAGGTTCTGGGTGTCAATTGCTCAATGCCCTCTATATTTCATTAATATGGATTAATATTCTATAATGTAAGGTAGGTTAACGTACATTAACTTTCTAATTAAATTTCTAATTAAACATGATTACTTAACACAAATTCTTGTACTGGTGTATGAAGAAATCCGTTAACGTATGTTACACTGCTTAAAAGCGACAATCAAAATTTCAAGTTTAGGACCATATTTTGCATAGAAGACTATTCTACATTTCCGAATAAACAATACAGTATTCATAAAATCTTATACTAAGCAAATATTAGCTATTTCATTAAAGTTTTCCTGGCAATAATATATGTTTTTCCTGGCAAATATGATTAGGCCTATGTAACGTAAATTACGTGCATTTGGCGACACGGTTAAACTTTACCATAACCATACTACAAAATTTGGTAAAAATTGACAACCTTCCAACCAGCTAACAAACCGGTAACTATAAGCCCTGTGGTACACAGCATTTTTTGAATGGCAGATTTGCTAAAACGGTATTTTTTATCCGGCGACAGACGAATTTTGCATACTCATGACTATAAATATCGTCCTAACTCTGTTGTTAGTTATCGAACCTCCATGAAATTTGATACACTTTT
>NW_022745468.1:0-761 GCF_011630105.1 Anneissia japonica
TTCTTTAAAATTTATATAGACTTATCGCTAATAAAAATTGGCTTCTATAGAATTCGTATAGAAAGTTTATAAACTTTTTGTAGAAAAGATGTACAGGAAATTTACGTTCTAAAGCAACTTTTTAGAAAGTTTTTTTTTTCTCTTTCGTAGGAGTTTAACCCACTTTTATTTCTTTCTCCTTTTGTTACTTTTCTTTTTTTTTCTGCTTCTAATACATATTTAAAAGAAAATGAATATACAAAATAAAAACAATTGCACTTAGGAGGGGTCAGTCCACAATGGCTGACTATCTTTTTTTTTTTTTCATCCTTCCACTTGTAATAATTTCTAAATATGTTTTACCAAGATGTAATTAACATTATTAACATCGTACATTAAAGAATTGAATTACTTCAAGTCATTTTCATTAAAAAAAAAAAAAAAACCAAAAAAAAACCAACATATTTATATACATATACACTGTACATATACATAATATTATTTTCTTTTTAAATACACCCTTTACCTTTCATGGGAATTTCATTCTCTTTTATTTCTTTCTCTTTTTGTTATTTTTTTTTTGTATGGAATACAGTCACATACATATACATTTCACACTCATGATATATATCTATATCCGGTATACATCCATGCACATACATACATATGCACACATACACATACGCACACACATACACCCATACATACATACATACATACAATATAGGTACAGATAGGCCTACGTAATATATGAAAAACGATTACCTTAATAAGAATAGTTG
>NW_022745469.1:0-825 GCF_011630105.1 Anneissia japonica
GCAGATATAAAGCATCTTTGTAATACACACATATCAACTATCAAATATAGCTGATATAGCAGTAGTTATTTGTATATTTTTATACTGCTGATACATAGCAAATAAATCATCTCTGAAATACATATCAAATATAGCTGATATATCAGTGTAGCAACAGATTGGTATATAGTATAGAGTACTAGACAGAGGCCTATTGTACTTAGAAGAAAATAATAAAATAGTAACTATCCAAAATAGCATCAATATCATCAATATAGCTTGGTTTTTTGTATAAAATAGCAACTATCAAAAATAGCATCAATATCATCAACATAGCCTGGTTTTTTGGAAAAAAAATCAAAAAATGCCTATGTCTTAACTCAAGAGATATCAGTGACAAACCCCAAAATGACCAATATTGCGCCTTTCTCTGCTTGTGAAGATTGGCAGTCTTAATTTTTTTTGGCTGGAGTGGACACACGGTGACTACTCTGAGCCTAGTGTATAACATGTGGCTAATGGGCTTATACCACCTTAACTTTCAGTCTGCGGGGTTCAGTCGTGGCACGATCCAGTGTTCTTCTCATGACTAAAAATCATTATGAACAAATGTATCAATAGATGATGATTTTTAAATTAATTGACTCGGGCGGTATAGGAATGTGTTGACGGCGGTCAATATAACAACTCCCTGGTTCTATAGAGTTATAGTTTTAAGAACTTTAAAGTATTTTACTTAATAAATAAAAATAAATAAACATTTTCGTACTCATGTGTAGTTGTGTTACGTCTGATGTGCAATACGGTAATAAATTAAACAAGACAATCTCCTAGATAGCAAGCCTC
>NW_022745469.1:872-2075 GCF_011630105.1 Anneissia japonica
TGGGGTGAAGGTGAATTATATAGGCCAGTATCCTCCATCTGAGTAGCACTCGTGGCGCTTTGTGCATTAACAACAGGGGAACAGAGAATAGTGATGTTTTATAGTTAATCATTAAAACTGTTTGAAATTTTTAATAATAAAATGGGTTTTTTTTATTGAAATTACTGTAAAAATGCTACATTGAAAACCAGAATTAACTGAATTAATTTAGGCAATGAAAAATAAACAACACGCACAATACTAGATTACCAATTAGAATCAATTTATTCAAAATACTATACAGAAATTTAAACTTTATGATATTTATAAATAAACTGAATTTGTCAATACTGTACTTCATTTTATTAAAAAATATATAAAAGTAAATCAAATTATAATATAACGATTTGCCGCAAGTAGCTGAAATAGAGACTGTAACTTGCCAAATGAGCAAGTTATTCCATATTTTGAATACTGTATATCATTTCTTTCAAAAATACACTAAAAGTAAACCAAATTATAATATAATGATAGGTCACATATAAATGAAATTATAAAATTACTGTAACTCGTCAGATGAGCAAGCTATTCTATAGGCCTATTTCTAAATAAAAATGTACGATAAATACTAAACAAATAATTAAAGAATAAATTGAAGTAAGTGTTTCAATAAAACTATTAACAATATATTGCGGTATAATAAATATTTAAACAATTTAAACAAAACCGTAAACAAAAATTAATATATTACAAAAATATAAAAATACCTTTACATGCCCCTTGATCAAAATTAACTCCCTTTTCCCTCTATTTTGTGTTGTTAAATTAAATTTTATAATTCCTTATAATTATTGTCATTATTTTTGTAGAGATTTAAAAATTAGTAAGTGGCTACTGTACATAATACAGAACGCATAATTAAAGTGAAAATGACAGGAAAAATTGAAAGAAAAATAGGCATGTAAAATAAAGTGTACCCAAAAATAGGAGCACTGAGGTCAGAATGACAGGGAAACATTGAAATTCCCTGGTGGAATTGCACATCTAAAATGACTCAGAGCTTACTCTGTCAATTTGATCGATGATTTTCCTAGGCTTGCCTGACAGTACATCTGGGAAACTCATAAGGTGTAGCAGCTTATAACAATAACAGCAAATTGTAGAGTCAATTAGTCTGTAAATGAAATAACAAGTTGAAAGGATATCAGATGAAAAGTGCCATGA
>NW_022745470.1:0-801 GCF_011630105.1 Anneissia japonica
TGATTATGGCGAGACAACATTTGTACACACCTCCCCATTCCTTGGAAACATCCCCCCAGGCACCTCCCTACAAGCCCTTGAGAACAACCTCTACCGCGCCCCGATATACACACACAAGATGCCAACTACAGATTTCTTGGTGATTAGAACCAGACAGAAGTATTTTATTAGGAACCTGAACACAATCTTCACTGTTGGGCAGGAATGCCCGTTGATGGAAGTGCCCGGACCAAACTCCAAGAAAGCTAATAATCACATAAGAGACTTCCTACAGGTTAGTTCATGATGGCCATACATAGTCATGATGTGCCCATATATAGTCATGATGTACCTATATATAGTCAGGATGTGCCCATATATGGTCATGATGTGCCTATATATGGTCATGATGTGATGATGTCATGTTTTTGTCAAATAAAATTTGATAGCCCTGACAGGGCTTAATTATACCGGTCTATTTTGTTATCAGAATTTCGCCAGAAGCAATTTAGGTTGGAGTAACTTGTTTCAGTGTTACTGCTGTTTAGATTTAAATAATTGATTTAAGATTCCTTAACTATTATGTGTCTATATATAAAATATACAGAAATTTGTTATGCTTGGTAGATAAAGTAGAACAAAAATTCAATATATAAAATATTTAAAAGTGAAAGAGAGTACAGAAGCTTCTTTTAACTCTGTATTCAGTGTTCAGAGACAGTAGCACCATGAGCAGTTTCCTCTGTTTAAACTGTTACCTTTTCTTTTTGTTTTTAGGTTTTTATATATCGATTATTTTACAAGAGCAAAGACAAGATCAAG
>NW_022745471.1:0-1659 GCF_011630105.1 Anneissia japonica
CAAATGTTATTAGGACAAAGGCTAAAATAGTATCGTGGGAACATAAAGGACATGTCAAATGTTATATACACTTTTAACATTTCATATTTTTCAGCATCTACAATGATACTTTTGCACTTTGTTTCTTTGTTTGTGTTTGTTCTGCCTTTTGGAATGTGTTTTTACCACAGAGCAAAACAAATTTCTATTTTCTCCTGAACAATGACAATAAAATATGATTGATTGATTGATTGATTGATGTCAGATATTTGACTACATCAGATAATAACAACAATAAATAGCTGTAAATAAACAAGGACTCTAAGCATTCGACAATAAGTAAGAAGCCAATGAAAAAAAAAAAAAAACAATCAGAAACCGGAAATCAGCTCAAGTTAGAGGATGCTCTGTCTTACTAAAAGGTACTGCAAAAGTAGTGCTATCCTCTTCCTCACCAACCGGATATTGTGCTTCTGTTCACATTGCTTTTAATTAATTTTTATATTGATTTTTTTAATGCATTTTTTGATCATATTATTTATATTGACTTTTTAGGTGTTTTTTTTTTCTTGTGACTGAATTCTTAATTTTTTATGTTATTAATCATATTTTTTAAGTTCTCTATACTTGACCATTCTCATTGTAAATTTTATTATGATTTTTGTAATTTTATATTTTGATTATTTTTGATATTGTTCTTGTGTATGTTTTTAACCGTACTACTGGTGTTTCCTACTGTATTTTCGTGATAGTGTTCTAATCTTTTTTTTTATATATATTATTTTGGTATATTTCAGCCGCTCCAAGTTTCTTTCCTATTCTTCCTTCTCCCTGTTCATATTATTATATAGCATCATTTATTATTGATAATATACCAATATTATTAAACCTAGTCTAGTAGGCCTAGGCTGAAATAGGGCCTAGGAGAACCTAGCACGGATTTCTCATAATACATTGCGTGCATTGTATACTCTATTTAACAAAAATCAATCTTCCTATTTGCAAAGCCAGAGTTAGTTAGTCTCTTTAGGAGACCCATCCACTTTAGGTAGGCTTTCTTCATAAAGGCTTCTGTGTTGTTGCAGAGCAGGAAAAGAAATTGTCCCTTCCCAGTACGCCTGATTATAAATCGACAGGAAATCAACCGATAATTGGAGATCTGTGTTTTTGTATTAAATAATACGGTTGGGAATCGGCCCACAATTTTCTTTCATTCTCAACCCCGCGCCCCCCCATCCCCTTACCACTCCTAATTCCCTGATTTTAAATAAAGCTCTGTTCAGACCACCGACATTTATTTGACTAAAACATGTGATGCCTAAACATGGTCAAGATGACCATATATAGGCACATCATGATCATATATAGGCACATCATGACTATATATGGGCACAACATTGTTCAAAAACCACACACTAATGGGATAATACGGTTGGAAATCACACCACCCTTTTTTTTCATTCTCCACCCCTACCCCTCACCCTCCCCACTCCTAATTTCCTGTTTTTACTACAAATCAGATTCTCAAATCACAGTCGAATTGTATTGAATAAATTATTAAACAATTATTAGCGTCTAGCGAATTTACAAAACATGACGTGTAGCATAAAAAACGAATGCATTGCTATACTCTTTCAATTGTTAGATGAATATTAAAATGTGATAACAAACATTTAAATA
>NW_022745472.1:0-1150 GCF_011630105.1 Anneissia japonica
GCTTGTCTAACTTCGTTATATATATTATATAAATATATATATATATACATATATATATAAATATTTATATATTATATATATATGTATATACAGTATATATATATATATATATATATATATATATAAATCAAGGTAGCCGTTAACACTGTTAAATTATATAAATAACTCATCAAAGAAAGGTAAATACAGTGTTCGAATAAAGGACATAATAATACATCGTGTAGCATACACTGTAAAAAGAAGTGTTTAAGATTTAAACACATGAATAAACACATATCTGTGACAGTTTTTAAACATGTGATGGCATTTATTTAATGAACATGTTTAATAAAAAAACATTCAGGATGTTTAGTTTTATAACATAGATGTGTATAAGAGACAGATATAATATATGTATCGTGTACGGCAGTACAAAACATTGGGACCAGGGGATATTATAAGGCGTAGGCCTACTGTAATATAATCATGTTATAAGTATTTTTTTATTTAAAACTCCATTTATTGCCTGTGACAGATTTAAAACATGTGACTGTGTTTAATGATTATTTCAAGTGTTTATTTTTGTACAATGTGTTTAAATTATCAAACAATGAACAACTGCATTTTCACATATTTAAAGACGTCACTGTCTAAAAATTCACTGTTTCATTTCCTACCGAGATTTTACTTTTTGTTATTAACAAATACAATTGACTAATAAAACTGTTAAAATCAAACAAAATTACATGTTTTTATCATTTTCTATTGTTTCTATCTTTTTAAAACTACAATTATTATAAAGCATATTTTGCAGTCAGAGGGTCTTTAACACCAGCTTCAAATATGAATATACACTGTCAATGAAATAAAAAAGGGGGATTTTCTTCAATGCAAACCAGTATTAAGAATTTAAATTTTTTTTTTTATAACTGCTTGGAACAATCATTTCATAATAGAATTATATAATATTCACAGGTCTTGGGGGGATTCATAAAAAAAGAGAAAAATCTAAATTTTATAGTTTAGTTCATGCCTTTTGACACTACTGTTTACTTAAATATTCTGTTGCAAATTTGTGATATTTGCTTGACATAATACCATCATAATTTTCGCCTATCAGGTATTGTTGCAAAAACCCCAAGACCTGTGAATATATCTTAGGGTACTCAAG
>NW_022745473.1:0-518 GCF_011630105.1 Anneissia japonica
TAAGTCAGCGTAAAACTGAAAAATACTCAGATTTTGAATTCATTTTTCGAATAGTTAACCCTCGTCAACCCTAAAATGTTCAATTTTTTGGTCAACTATGCCTGCTGAAAATTTGATGGCGGGGAACACATGGGACTTCAAAGGCATCGTGCAAACGTTCTTTACGCGCTGCGGCAACTTTGATCTTGGTTCATTTGCATAGCGCTGCGTGTGCGTGGCTTTGCCGAGTGACCTCCTTCTCAATAATACCTCCATGATATTATGTAACAAGATATGACACAGATTCAACATATTCAAGGTTTTTGTTATTGAGATATGTTTTAGGCATACTCCAAATACACACCGATTAAATTTCACATAATTGCACAAGATGCTGCAATCCGTCCATCGACGGAGACAACAAAACCATGTCTAGAAATACTAAGAATAATATTATTGTCATTCATATATGGCAATTCCACGGTAACATTACATTTTGACCTACTTTCATCCACTCTGCTGATGATTACACAAATATA
>NW_022745474.1:0-519 GCF_011630105.1 Anneissia japonica
ATATTTTAAAGTTTTGTCAATACTATGATTCTCTTTACTATGAAAAAAAAAGTGTACATGGTTGCCGCATCAACATTGACTCCTACGTAGAAAGACTGAACTTGTTTTCCAAAATCTAGGGAACCTAACCATGCATAACAACGTCTTGATATTATCTATTAAATTTCATTTAAAAAAAACGGTTTTTTTAGCTTTTCACCATTTCTCTTTTATGTCAAATGTATTCATAGGACTTACTTTTACTGATATTTTAACTACAAAGATACTCAAACAAAAATTATTAATAATCTAATTTGAATGTGGACAACGTAACACGAACACATACCGCACATTATTGTTTACATAAGAAGGTTCAGCTAACAAATTGTTAATGATCTTTTAACTACCGTAATTGTTGTTATATCATTTGAAGTATTCCGTAATGAAAATATTACAATCGTGTCAATAAACACAGTTGATTTCAGAATTTTGTTCTTACTAAATTTTTTCAGAGCAATTTCAGACTAGATGACAGTTATA
>NW_022745475.1:0-637 GCF_011630105.1 Anneissia japonica
CCAAATTTAAAGTATTTCTGCCCTATTTTGATATCTAAAAATCGCTAGGAAACTTTTTCAAAACTAATTTTGAGCTATTTTTCGTGTGATGACCCCAATAAAAATACCCATCAAAATAAAGCTTAGGATGTAAGCTTTTCAAAGAAGAAGGAAGGAGAACGATTGATGGAACGGCGAACCGCCGCCGCCAGAAAATCGATGCTCACTTGTTTAACTCTCAAGCTGAAAAATAAGCCAACCAGACGACAAAACACTATGGTGGATGTCACAGTTGACGCGGACGATGATCCGTTTCAACCGTGGATACTTCGTGAAATCGGTACGTATATTCTTAATTATTTGTGATTATTAAGTTAACTCTAATATATATATATTTGAAGGGAACTGCCATTTTAAATATTACTTTAAAAATGCCGTTATCGGCGTCACTGGCTAAGAAACTGCGTTTCCACCGCCAATCCATTCTTCGCAGTGATATAGGTTAGGGCCTAGGGCCTAGTTTGGTCAGTGTTTTAGGCCTAGCTTAAAATTAAAATTTGTCGAGTTTTAAAATTTATATTGATGTTTTGGCATGCTTCCATGGTTTAAAACTATTCTGGATATATTTTAAAGTAGTAATATTGAAAACTCAAGTGAC
>NW_022745476.1:0-609 GCF_011630105.1 Anneissia japonica
ACTTTAATCTTGTATACTACCGGTACAGATATTAACTTAATTAAAAATACAGAAGTTGGCCTAATATAGATAATAATGTAAACAAATATTGTTTTTCCTTTTTCCTCAGGACTATGGTTAGCATCGTTGTATTTTCGCAATACTTAAGACATCTTGAAGTTCCATTTCACTGTAAACAAGGCTCTAATACACGCTTTCCATTATTCAAACTTTTTCCAGTAAGTGCAATTTCATTAAACCAGCTTTGGTGGAACTGAGTGGAACTTTTGAGACTCAGAGGTTCTCTCGAAAAATGTTGAAAACCATGACCGCCACCTTTAATTTAAAATATTTAATTGCTATTCAATTGTGTTTGAGTTCAGGGTGGAGCCATGATTTGCCCGACGGTAGGAGGGGGCGAGTTCCCCAACGGTAGGGCCGATTTTCCCGACGAGAAAAAGCGGGCGTGGACAAGCATCACTCAAAATCCTTCTAAAGTGGTCCAGGGGGCCAAGCCCCTGAAAAATATGACAATTTAGGGGTTTCAAATGCTTATTTAAAGTCTACAAATATGTAGAAAATACATAAAATGTTTATTTCTCCCTGACGAATTGTGGTTTTTCTCCCTGA
>NW_022745477.1:0-641 GCF_011630105.1 Anneissia japonica
TATTCAACTCTAGAGCTACGTTGGAACTTGTTAACAGCTGGCTTGCATCAAAGCATCTTACAAAAAGTCACAACAGTATATTCCGACCGATATCTCCAAGTGAGAGTATGCCATCTGTTTCAATGCCAGAGATGTCTGGAAGAGGTACAATCCTCAAGACTTTCAGAAAGTCTTTTACAGGCATGAGTGGGAATTTTAAACATTTGCTTTCACCAAGCTGTATTAGTGGCAAACGCAATTTTGACCACAACAGGAACAAAACTGCACTTGCTAAACTTGATGAGAAGGAATTATTTATGGAATTAATCCGTGATATAGCTAATGAGCTGGACTTAAATACATTGTGCCACAAAATTCTTATGAATGTCAGCATGCTCACCAATGGGGATCGATGCAGTTTGTTTCTTGTTCGAGGCTCCAAAGATCAACGGTTCTTAGTTTCGAAACTATTTGATGTGACAGAGCATTCAACTGTGGAAGATTCAGTTCATACACAAGAAGAGGAAATTAAGATACCATTTGGTCAAGGAATAGCTGGACATGTGGCGCAAACAAAAGAAACGGTCAATATAAAAAATGCATATGAGGTGAGTAGGCCTAGACTGTTAATAATATATTATTATTAATTAACTTGTCATTCC
>NW_022745478.1:0-605 GCF_011630105.1 Anneissia japonica
TATTTATGCCAACATCTACATGTCCAATTTTGAAGACAAATTTATCCACCAATACCACCTTAAGCCTCTCAGTTGCTCTATGCACGTTATATTGATGATATCTTCTTCATTTGGCCCCATGGTTAGGAAAACCTCAAGTTATTCCTATCCTATGTCAACCACTCAGATAGCAATATTACATTCACCAATAGACACTCATACAAGGAGATTTCTTTTCTAGACGTGCTGGTCGGCATCGAAGACCGCCAAATAACCACCTCACTATACATTAAACCCACCGAAAATCACACCTATTTAAACTACATTAGCGCTCATCCTAAGAGTCTAAAAAATTCTATAGCTTACAGTCAGGCACTTATGATCAAACGTATATGCTCCACCACATATGAACAAAAGAGAAACACATTGGCATCCTCGTCAACAAACTCACTAGGAGTAATTATCCCATCCGAGTTATTAAACGCAATATAGACAAGATTTACAACAAATCTCGTGACCAATTGCTCCTTTACACACCCAAAACACAATCCCAACGCATCCTTATGGTATTTGACTACAACACACAAATCAACAATCTTTCCCGCTGCATCAAACGTGACTTTTCT
>NW_022745479.1:0-1223 GCF_011630105.1 Anneissia japonica
GAATTGCAGAAGGGCGTGTCTACGTACTTGGTGGTGAGAAAACAGTACGGTATGCTGTAGGACAGTAATCCCAACATATCATGCGTTCCCAAACGGCTGGCTCCTTGTACCGCTGAAGGTGTTTCTTGATCGCAAAACGAGTCATGATGTACAGGACGTTCATCACTATCGCGAACACGTCCGCTCCGACGGCGTACAGCAGCGGCCGGGAGACGAACACGAAATCGATCTTGCCGGGGTGTCTGTCCACTCGGTCGCTTTCGTTGACGAGAAAGGTGGCCGATATCAGAGCGCCCAGCATGTAGAGAAGTTTTTGAAGGTGCAACATGAAATGGTCGTGCCAAGCCCGAATTCCCCTCAACGAGTACACGTCGTGAAAGGCTTCGTGAACGGCCGAGGGTAGCTCGCCAATCGCATTGCCGAACGATCGGAGACTGATATCGTCGCGATAAGACATGGACTCTTTTTAAATCTCTCTCCGGCACCGACGTCGGGTACAACACAAATACAATCTACGAGATGTTGCCATCACCCAACGTCAACATTCGGCTCGTTCGAGGTTCGTTCGTCGTCGTCGGCGGCGGCGGCGGAGGCGAAGAAGAAGAAAATCGAAAACTAGTCGCGATCACCAAACAGATCAACGGCGCTTTGTCCTACGACAGGTGGTGGAAGATAAGACGAGCACGTGCAATCGGTTCGGCTGCGCTGTCGGCCAAAGAGGCTATGTACGTCGGGCAAGGGTTGGACGCGCAGGTAGCCGCGATGCAAAATCCAGAGGTTAACAGAGTGTTGAAAGACCTGGATTTGGAGTTCGTGCGCGCCCAACTTCCGGTGACCAACTACAAGAACGGTTGCAAGGAAGCGAGGGTGGCCGTCGTAGATCTGGTGATGCGCGAAAAATCCACCTAACGTCCGGTGGTCGTGGAGTTAAAGAGCACTTCCTATACGTTGGAACACCTGCAAATCGAACAGAGAATAGCATACAAGAGACGAAGGTACGGTTTCAAGCCATGTTTATTCGACAAGGCCAACGTACAGGCTCAACTGGGAGCTCTGTTTCTAGCCAACACGTATCCGTTGGAAAAACGACCGGCCGCGGTCGTGATATTCCGTTCTCTGGACGGATCCACCCTCGCCAAATGGATATCCGAGGTGGAGGAGACGGATTTCGAATGGATCAAAGGATACGAAGAGTCAAGGTGAGTATCTCTTTCTCAACGCCG
>NW_022745480.1:0-640 GCF_011630105.1 Anneissia japonica
CAACAATTTTATGAACGAACGTACAGAATTTGTACGGAGTAAGTCGTTTAGAAATTTGATTTATAGTTGTTCAGCTTGTGCTTGTAGAAATGTAAGGAACTAACATCAATACTGGTAAATCACTCACTAATCTTAATAATATTGATAATGTAAAAAAGATGATAATGACAATTCTATTTGATCCATCAATAATAATAACGTTAATAATAACCTAATAAACTTCCAAAGAAGAATGAATTACTTATATATAATTATTTTCAGACCACTAATCGTCTTGTTCTATTTACAGCCAATTATACCCGACAACATGCAACCAAGTGACTTAATTATCCAATTCATTTAATTTCACATTCTTTTTTTCTTTTTCGAAGGGATCTAAGCTATAACGGAATAACTAAGTTAACGAACGGTGTCTTCAATGGTTTGGCAAGTCTTCAAACTTTGTAAGTAATAATCCACAAGTTGTGAATATATCGATAAAAGTTCTGTGTCACATCATCACTCATGTCGTAAAGTATACCACATCAGGGGACTTTCGGTTGTAGAACGTAATTACCGCACAAACACAATTTCGACGAAAACAACGTCTTGAGAAAAGCGCGTTTGAAGTGGACTACTTCACAAATCCGTAAATTTCACT
>NW_022745481.1:0-1015 GCF_011630105.1 Anneissia japonica
ATATATAATAGGCATATATATAAATTAGCAAAGAAAGGTAAATTCAGTGTTACATTAATGAAATTACAAATGATATTTGTTATTGTTGTTAATTTATATTGGTCAAGCTTTTATGCATGCATGATGACGATCTGCTTCACTGTGGATTTCCACCCATCACAGGTTTATAACGATGACTGATTGATTGATTGATTGACTGCTTGATCGATTGATTGATTGAATAAATTATTTGATTAATTGAATAGCTACCATTTCTCCGTGCTTCTGAGTGGATTCTATGGATTGGTAGTGGTTGGAGTAATTTTGGTCTTGTCAACTATTGAAGTCATTGACCGCTTCAACATCAAACATAACATCACAAGCGACCTCACCAAGCATGGCAGCCAGTCGGGAACGTTGGGCGAACTGTTCAATATGTTTTCTATTGTGTTGTACACAATAGCGATTATTTGGATGCTTTCGGATACTCTCTTTCGCTACGGACATGAATCTGGCGAGAGGAGTAAGTTAGTAGTAAGCAGCAGATACATAAAAGGTAATTTTATTGAATTGAGATGGCGGGGGTTAAGATTGAATTATCTGCCTAACACCATAATACAGGTAACATAATATACAGTGTATTGGCATATATATATACCGGTATTGATAACAATGTTGTAATAATATTGAGTTTTATTATTATTTAAAAAATTCTGTAATGATAATAAGATTTTGATGATGGTAGTGGCGATGGTGGTGATGGTGAAGAGCGGGGAGTGATATAGCCTGGGTTCCAGGCCCTAATTTTAGGTTACTCACTCTTTATTGCACTTAGTGTGCGCCATACCTAATTTAATTGGCGTCCCATACTCGATTTTCTTTTTCTTATTCCGTCTATCTCCCATAGAGATATAATAAGAATACTAGAGCGCTAACCGCAATGTATTCGATGTTCGAAATACGCAGAGCTGTGTGTGTGTGTACCATACAAGATGGCTGCCATATATTCAGCCAATCAAATTTCGCCTGAGCACTA
>NW_022745482.1:0-3913 GCF_011630105.1 Anneissia japonica
TATGACCGACCGAAGTTTGGAACCATGTCTGCATATCGACATGATATGCAAAACGATAAAAAAAAACATACAAAATGCCTCGATTCCATCAAATACAGATCCATTTTTGCATCGCACTTCATGCTGAATTCTTAGAACATCATTGATAAATGTCATCCTTTTCAAATCTTGAAATAAATAATGTTATTTTGTTAATACAAAAGTGTATACTGTATATATACAGGTATATTGATATTGGCTTGTGTGTGAGGAGCCAAAGCGGCAGAGGCATATTTAAGAGTGGGTCTAACGAAGGTGGTGTAGCATTGTGCCTTAAAGACCGTCTGACAAGCTGAATTATATGACTTATAAGAAAATATACAAATATATATTTGTATGTATATGATAATAATAATAATAGTACAGTAATAATAATATATCAATTTGATATATAATTACATATTCTAACTGGACTCTGTACATAGGATGTATACATTGTGCCTGTATTTAACATTTTTCAATCATTGTCAATCTAAAGTCGGAGTTATGTCCTGTTTCGACCCTTTTGGATTGTCACTATTGGATAGGCTTATCTTCATTAGACTTCTACGAATAATTACTGTAGTGTGTAGTTTTATAATTGCTATGTGCTTGTTTGTAAACTTGACATTTTGGTCAAATTAATGAATAATTGACACACTGCCTTAATTCAACTTTATTATTTATTTATTATTAAATTGTATTTATAATATTTTATTTATGTATGCCTAATATAATTTTAACTGGTGGTCATGGCTTAAAGTTTGATTCTAAACTTATTTTGGCCTCTTAATGTCTATACACTTATTATTTAATGTAATATTATTCTTATTTCTTTTACTATTAAGTTTCTTTTTTGTTGTACAGTATTATGTACAGTATGTGTATGTGAGTGAACAATTTAAATGAAATAAAAAAAAACAAAAAACGCAGATAACGCAGACTATACAACTGCTTCTCTTTTGTTAAATAATGGCTCTGAAAAGAGCCTTTTGGTTTGAGATTCTTGTTTACGTGAGACTGCTAAATCTTGAAAGATGTTTAGCTATTGCTACATCTTTCTCTGGTATGCTAAATGCTGAATGAACAGGTGGTGGTGGAGAACTGAGTTGTGGAATGGAGAGTTGTGGGTCTTTCTTAACCACTGCTACACAACTAGATTACCTCTGCTATAAGCTTATATTTTATAACTGGGTTTTTTCGCCATTTCTTCCTATTCTTTTTCCTGTATGGGAGGATGAAAGCAATTTGGGAAGTGCTCTGAATGCCCAGTATAAATGTTTTGAATACGATTTTTTAAGCTCATAAATTTCTCAAGCATTTCAATTGGATCTCCGCTAGGTGTCAATGAAGTCACCCAATAAACATACTTTTTGCCCACTCCTGCACAACTTCACAATCATTTTTCTTTCCCGATGGCTCAAACTCTTTTTCTAAGGCCTGAACAAATAGTTTAGAAGAATGATAAATATTAATTTTATTGCTGAACAAAATAATATTTCGAAAACCCAACCAAGAGCAAATTATTTGGTCCACTTTTACTAATATAGGAGGGTAAAATGAATAAAAATAATAATTATACAATAATAATTGGAGTGGAATAAAGCCAGAAGATGATGACAAATTAAAAATGATCAAAAGTTAGAACAGCAACGTCCTATGTCAAAGTTTGCCAATGACTACTTGAAGTTTGTAGCTTGCATATTTATGTTTCTTCGTGCAAGTAGAGAAGGCAACTGGAAACTTCATTTGGAATCTCTAAAATCATTATCCAAATATTACTTTGCACATGATCGTCTCAACTATGCTCGAATGGTACCCCTCTACCTGACGCAGATGAAACAGCTAGAAACTAGTGATCCTGACAAGATGTGTATAAGAGACAGATTGACGTGTTTCGGAACATAAATATATTTTATTATAACGAATATTTCGTCCTCATTCTTAGGACTTCATCAGCGTAACTGAAGTCAGTTACGCTGATGAAGTCCTTAGGATGAGGACGAAATATTCGTTATAATAAAATATATTTATGTTCCGAAACACGTCAATTCATCTTTTATTGTTTGTCTCCGACACACAGTATCTTTTATAATTAGTGGAACATATGTGCAACACATGCCTATGCCGTTTTTATATATATATATATATATATATATATATATATATATTTCATTTGTGTTCCACGTGTGTTCCGACAGAATAATAGAACATAATGAAACAACTTCAGTAGTAGACTTTAAGAACACTGATTTATTTATATATATATCGCAACAAACAATAAAAAAAAAACGTATCTCAAAGTCAGTCAACTTGTTTCTGTAAAAAAATAAAAATAGCACCAAGTGATACAGTAATATAGTAACAATAATAAACTTTAATACTAATATAAAAATAATTGTTAATAAACTAATGTTACAGTAATTTAAATAACGAGTTGGCTGGTTTTTCCTCATAAAAGGTTTGATTTTTATAAATATTTGTTATGCAGTAGTAGGAAGTGTAGAATCCATAACAAAATGAAAAAAACCCCGTCCGATAAAAGAGTGAAATGGTACTAGGAATGCAACAAACTAGAAAATAACCTATAAATACCATAATATTAATTGAAATTTAGTTTAGTAATAATAGTATTCAATTTATTTGGTTTTAAGTAGCCTATGTTGTTACTTAGTAGAAAGACAACAAAATATAAATAAAACTAGATTTGAACTCGTCACTGAGGACGAGTTTGGTGATCAGCCGTACTTTGACCCTCACGAAGCACGCGCGGTGCTGATTGAAAATTATTATATGCTAAAACATGCTCTATTTAGTTTTTAAAAAGAGTATTTTTAAGCATTTTAATGACTTACGAATGTGTACATATGCGTCTTAACGTCCGTGCGCACGGTAATGATACTAATACTGTGTCACAAATTGAAAACATGTAACCGAAACGTAAATTCCAGCTTCAGTACGTGCTGTGGGCGTGGAAATGAGCGTACGGCGCGTAAATTATGAAAAGATTTGGAATACTGAAAATGACCTGAAACATGCTTTATATTATCTGAAAAGTGATATTAACAATTTTGAATTTTAACGCACAAGTACGAATACCTTATACGACGTGCCCGAGGACGGTAATGGCACATGAATTTAAACCTTGTGCTGTTGGTTCCCTGTACAGTATACGAACTATCATTCTGATAGCGTCGAAATACAGTCTGCCGCCCTCTATTTTAAAATTGTTAAACATCTTTTAAGAAAGAAAGATGAGAAAGCTCCAAAAAGCATTCTTATTTACCATGATGACGTCATCAAAATGAAAAATAAAGGGACACTTCTGAAAGAGAATTGTCTCAGCTATAACATACTCACAGGTGGAAGACAATCGATCAAGAATAAGCAAGATACGTTCAAATAAGTTGAAAAATAATGACGTCATAAATAAAATTTCAGGTTTTAAAAAAAAATTAAATAGCAATATGATGACGTTACAATGTCCGATCAGCCATAATGATCTATAAAATCATATCTACAATTCATGTGCTTTCAGAATATTTAATAAAAATTAGGGGTTACCTTTCATCCTAAGGACCTTATAACTGATTAAAAGTAGGCATAATTTTAAGTATACATAATTGTTGACGCACGCGTACGCGCACGTTAAGTCGTTATATGTACCTTTGATGATTTATATTATGTTTATTCAACAGTGTTAACGGCTAACTCCCTTCAATATCATATATAATATACGACAATATTTCTAGCCGTATTGCCAGATTTATCTGGCCGAACGCCCTCTTGAGGCGTAGCATTGTGTAATACAATGTATACGTATATACGTGTATACGTATATATATATGTACGTATATATATACACGTATATATATATATATATATATATATATAT
>NW_022745482.1:4226-14487 GCF_011630105.1 Anneissia japonica
TGCCTATTCTCATGATTCGTCCTTTCTGTTTTTGGAAGCTGATCCCTAGAACTGACTAGAGCGTCAATAAGGTGGGTGTGTTGTGCATCTATATTTTCATCATCAGTAATGGGGTTTCCATCCAAATAAATCTTTATAGCTCCTTTGGTTGATATTTTTATGGTAGGGTTCTTTAATGAACTGATATCATATTTATTGACAGGTTTGCGTTTCCTTATCCATCTTGCTTTTTTATTGGAAGGTGTATTCATCTTTGTCACTACTAATCGGTGGTCCGAGTTGAAATACGAATTTCTTACCCTAACGTCTGCGACGAATCTACGTAGCCACGACCCTGAAAGACTGAAGTCATACACCTTTTTTGTTAATCCATTGGGACTGTGCCAAGTAATCCTATGATAGTACGGATGATTAAACCAGGTGTTTAGAATTGACATTTTTTCTTTCTTGCAAAATTCAAGAAAGAGTCCCCCGTTGTCGTTGGCAGTGTCATTTAGAGAGAAGCTGTTGGAATTTCCATCTATGAAAGACTGTCGACAGCAGGCAGATGCAGTGGCATTGAAATCTCCTTGTATCATTAACTTTCTGTTTCTTTCAATTCGGCAAGCTTTGCTAAGATCACTGTAAAAGGTTTGTTTAGATGATACAGATGAAACCTCGGTAGGAGCATATGCTGAAATGATTCTTAGTTTAAGTCCTTTTACGGTAATATCTGAGGCAATAAGACGAGATGAGATATTGTGTATACTGGTGATAATAATATTTGGGGTCTTTCTAATTGCAATGCCGACTCCATGTATACGTTTTGAGCATGTACCACTCCAGTATACATCATACCCATTATGACTAACTGACCCTGTACCTATTCTTCTAAACTCCTGAATACACACGACATCAAGGTTAGCTTTATTGCAATCATCAAGCATCTGATGAAGTCTAACATCGTCTGAACATGTTTGGATATTGATTTGTCCTACATTCCATTTGTGGAATTTTCTTTTTTTTGTGTTATCATTGAAAATGTTATTTTTATGAATTGTTTTGTTGTCTCTTACGTTGGAGCTTACCGTGTTAAAGTGTGAGCGGTTAAGTTCATGAGATGTAAAAGTGGTCAATTGATGATACGGTGGCTGACCAGTCCTGTCCGTATTGTTGTGCTTGAGTATTAGTTGTTTATGATTATGGGCATGCGATCCACTACGTGTTCCTCGAAAATGAAATAAGTTTAATAGTTTAAGCTTTTTTGCCAATGCAGAAAAGTCAGAAATACCATGGCGGTATCGCAAACTGAGCAATTCTGCACAGGTGTAGGTAAGCATTCCCTGTCTCTTATACACATCTAGATGTGTATAAGAGACAGCATCTATGTTATCTGTCTTCTCGCCGGACGGGATCCTGTTCCTAATCGATTGAAACAAAAAACTTCGATTGACATGGTCGAAAGCAGCAGAGAGGTCGACATAGCAGGTGAATAGCCTTTGCTGACTAAGATTTGCTATTTCTTGTAGTTGTTTCATTACATAAATGCCATCATTGCATCCTCTTTCCCGTCTGAAGCCAAACTGAGTTTCCATTATTTGGGTTTCATAGAACTCGTCTAGCCTAGACAGTATGATGCTCATGGCTACCTTGGCAAAAAGTGGCCCAATTGAGATACCTCGGTATTGTGTTGCATCTTGTTGGGATCCCTTTTTCTTCCAGATTGCAGTGATTTTGTTTTTGTTCCACTCCTGAGGTGTTTTCTTGTTGATCCAGATCAATCCAAAATAGGTTTTTATTTTCTCCTTAAATGTAGGAACCAAAATACCTACCTTTAAGAGCTCTGCTTCGATATCGAGGGAAGACTTACCTGATTTCAGATGTTTTACTGCTTGGTCAATTTCTTCCATTGAAGGCATTGCATTGTTGATTTCTGTATATTTGCTTTGAAGTTTTGTAATACATAGTGGTGGGTGTAATATATCTCTGGGAGTTGGTATGCTCGAATGATCCGGGTTGAAATGTGCTCTGAAATGTTGTAGAAGCCCAGGGCATGGAATTTGCCTCGGTTTTCGAGTTATAATCTGATCCTGTCTCTTATACACATCTAGATGTGTATAAGAGACAGCTCAATAATTGATGTGGTTTTTCTACCACGTTTACTTACTTTTGTCCAATGAAATGTAAGCTTTTTACATGGATTTGAGTTTTCACGTCTTATAACATGAGCGATCCAGTTTACTTGTTGTTGGCTGTAAAAGTCTTGTATAGAAATGGTCTTTACAATTGAGGAAAGTTTCTTGTTGTTTATTTTAAATGACCAGTCGGCATCGTCGTCAGGTTCTTCCTCCACTTGTTCTTCTTCCTCTTCATCGATACTGGGCACACGACATGCTACTACTGGAGACCTTTGTCTTTCGAACCCTTTAACTATTATTGTGGGGCCCACGTCTTTCAGAGAACCCATATGGGGCCAACATGGTACCCTTATGCATTTGTACATGGGTGGCCATACAGGATTCTCACATGGTACCCATTATATGCAATTGCACATGGGTGGTATATGGGGCTGACATGTCCCAGAGAGAACAAATATGGAGGCCACACATTTCTGACTTGGCTTCTAACTCTGGTTTGAACATTGGCTGAGTCGATGACCATGAGCTAGGTGTACATTTCAACAAATTACTCCTTGTCTGAAAATAAAACTTTTCAATTGTACGTATAGTACAAAATATTTTCACTGCATTGATTAAACAAAACGGTTATTTCATTTTAACACATCAATCATTTTATTTATTTTGTAGAGAAAGCAATATTGTCAATTGCAAATACAAATAGTGGTAAATGAAATCAAAATTTCTTAATGTCCCTTAATAACAATACAATTCTATTTCTCCAGCTCCTTGGAAAGTAAGAATATTCCATCATTTTGACCGCATTGGGAATATCACATATTGAACGTTTTTACAGATTATGAATATCCTCAAATTGATAGGGTCCGTGCAAGAGTGTATCAATAAGAATCATCAATAGTTTCACCATGAATCATAGTAACAGAAGTACATATGCCTTTTTCCCTCATACTTTTCACAAAGGTTATTAAGAAAGTATACAATCGCCTCCTTTTTTTCACATCTAGTTGCATCGTCGCATTTCAAAATTCTGCAAACTGGCCCTGGGGGAAAAAAAGAAGACAGGTCTAAAAATAATAGCATTTAAGATTTACTCACTTAGATTTATCAAATAAAAAAAAAGACATGCAACACAAATAAAATTTTGAAAATTAGTGTTTTCATTGACTTTGGTTTTTGTGCAAATTTACTTTAGGTCTGAACTATTGATATAGGTGACATGTCTCCTAACAACTTTGGGATTTTGCACAATCATCACAGCACAATTATGACAAATTATTACATTTATTATGCATTAGAAGTGTGAAGTGAATGTGAATAAGATCTAATTTTAATTACGATAAAGTATTTTTACTGGGCTTCAGCGTTCGATTTACCCAGTATCGCATCGCAAAATGTGACATGTTTTATGCTAATTGCGAAGCACTTCCACCATTGCATCACAGATAAATGCAATGCAATTATTTGCCTAGAATTAACCACTCAGTCTTCAGCAAGGCCTCGCTGTAAAAACTAAGAGGCTTGGTGCACAAAAAATTTCAAAGAGGTTAAATTACAGCATTACAACTAATGTAAAACAAGAAAATTTTGTGACATGAAACTTTCACGAATTGATAAGGGCACATATGAAAAAATTGTTAGAATCACTCCTGCGCACATTAACTATTTGGAAATATTGATGCGGTTATAAAAAAAACCCACCCTCATCACATTTTTTTTTAAAAAGGAGTATTATTCTAATAATTCTTTCTATGTGCCCTAACACCTGAATTTATTCTATGATGACAATATCGTATCATGAGATCTAGGCTAGAAAAGCCCAGGCATAAACCTGCCTATCTGCTAGGGTTTAGCTGGCCAGACACAGCTAATAATTACATGATAATAATCCTCATTAACATACGATATTAATAAATCCTGTATGGTACAGTATTTGTGAAATTTTTTTGCACATGAAAGTTTAGCTGGTTTTACAGTATTAAACACTTTGATTGTCTTAAATATGATTTTATTAAGGATGTGTTGAGTACTATTAATAAGAGTATCATCCTATAATTCAATATACAGTATATTTATAGATAAGCTAAACAGATTGGGTTTTACGAATAATAAAGTAACAATATAGTGCTTAGATCCACACAGTAATCCTAAACATTGTTATGCTACATGGATATTATTTCATCAGTAGCTAAGGCAAGACTTCCTTTATACCTTGTTTCGCGTACTTATTCTTCTAAAGATCATCGGAGGAGGGCAGAATAAAAATAAAGATAAAATTTAGTTTTTTTATTCAGCAAACAGTCTGCCTAAAACATCCAGACGGTGGAGAAAATAAATATACAATTTTATTGGTGAATGTAAAGTAGGATGGTTAAGTATTTAAAATTTATATAAATATATATATCTTTGGAGATGTCAAGGCAGTGGATGGCATAATTAAAATTTTTTAAAACTTATTTTTTACTGCAATTGGGTAATTCCGTGTCAAATCAACCAGAGGTCCTAGGTCGACCGTATCGGAATTTGATGAAACTCCATAAAACTGATCCACTATGTGAAAAACCAACACTTAAAAAAAATTAGTGTTATAGGCTTTGTAGTTTCCGAGATATTGACACCTCAAAAAAGGGGCGTGGCACCTCAAGATGCGCAAACACAATTTCCTCCAACTTTGGAAGCTTATAAACTCAGGATTGGTAATAGCTATCAAGGTCAAATTTGGTATTCCAACTTACTTCCCACCATATTACACATATATGGAATCAGATTAACTGTTATCCCTTCTCTTTTGAAGTTATCTGCACTTCAAAACCTATAACACTAATTTTTTTTAAGTGTTCGTTTTTCACATAGTGGATCATTTTTATGGAATTTCATCAAAATCTGAGAGGGTCATACTGGAACTTTTTTTAAATTTGGTTGATTTGACACGGAATGACCCAATTTCCTTCTTTTTTTTTTTTTTGTGGTGGTGGGTGCGCTAATTGTTCAAAAAATAAAATTTTATTTTTATTTTAAAAATATCAATATTTGCAGTAGGCGTGTTCAATAAACAAGGTATAAAAAAGTCTCGCCCGAACATTTGGTTTTTAGAATCTATTAACTTACCGATTTTGACAATCTTGAGCTTTTGAAACTTCTTAGTACTTTTTGATCCAGTTCAGATGAAGTCAGGAAACAAAGTTGTTCAGAATAGATTTAAATGTTGTTAAACAAGTTTCAAGGCTTGAAAATACTGTAAAATATAATATAAATATGTTAAGTGAATTACCATGTAAATAAAACAAATGATAATATAATAGCACCAAATTCCATCACATGAAGTAGTTGATGTATTTTGAAATTTTTTTTCTGTGATAAGTTTAAATGAGGTGTTTTGTGCAAGTTTAAATAATGTAGTCTGTTAAGGTGACTCACAGGCTGCACATCACAAATTCAGCACACTACTGTACAGGTACACAAACAGTTATTCAAGCTAGGTGTTAATTACTTAGTTAAATATATTAATGAAAAGTAGGTTTATCAAATACAATTAAAATATTTTAATGAAAGTAGGTTTATCAAATCCAATTAAAATAAAAGAAAATAAAGTAAAAACAAAAAAATAACAAACATTATGCTTTAATTAAAACTGTCATTAGCATAAGACAACAATGTAGTATTTTGTTTACTATTATATCATGGAATTATGAAATCTAATTTTACGCGTACATCATCTAATTCTTACCATTGACCAACTTGTGACAAGTGATGAAATGGAATCCCAATCACATTATATATCTGTATATTACTACTCGCTTTAATAAAGTATTGACCATCTTCAAGAACCGATCAAAATTATTATAATGCCTCCACAGAAAGTACTGGTATGTTGGCAGGTAGCACATACTGCAGCTCAGGACTAGTGATCTGATAATGGATATTGAATTTTAAGTTTTCGTGTCCATCTTCGCCAATATTTACAGTAGCCCAATTAATAACGGCCTATGGATGCCATTTTTTTTTTTTGGTTTTTTTTTTTACTCCTGACAAAAACACAACATAAAGAAGAAATAAAGAAAATGTTTAAATTTACAATTAAGATCGACAATATACAGTAGGCTGCACAAAGATGTAGGCCCATACTGATATTAAATAAGGAAGTGGATATATTTACGTCGTCGTAATCAAATCAGTAAACGATATATTTACGTAAATGTAACGACGCATGCGCAGTCATACTTTAACGACTAACATTTTCAGCACTAGATATTAGCGTGGCCTCCCAAGCCGCGGTGATTCCCCCAAGTTCAGCATGGCACTAATTAATTTATAATTTTGTTTTTTATTTTTTTATTAAACGTAATTTAATTTTCTACAATAGCACAGTATGTAGTTTAATCACTAAATAAATTATTAAATCAAGTGTTAAATTTTCAAATAAAAGTGATACTGTATTATGAGCTGGAAATGCTATGTTCATCTTACTCAATCATTTGTTGAGTTCTGTATCCATACTTCGTAGACAAATGCACATCATGCCAATGTTGCTTTGTTAGTGATCAGACTACTTGGAAAAATATGTTTGAATAAAACATTAAAAATATTTCTTTTGTCTTACCAGGGAGAAGTATCTTATGTATGTTTTACATCTCCCTGGTTTCACTTTTTTCGTAGTGATTCAATATCTTACAGAAAATACACGATTATTCGTTGTTTACTTCTTGCTTCACATAGCGTACAGTACAGTACTTTGTAGAGTGAATCATGTGTTCACCAAACATGGTCTTCCTGTATGTTCTTCGTGATCGATTGGGGCTCGATGCTCGACCCGTCGGAAGACTATATAACAATGTTGTTTTTGTTAGTGACGACCTGGGTAAATTTGTTTGAATGAAAACATCGGGGTGTTATTTAATTTGTGATGACTGACTATCATATCCATATAAACAATACTGGTAGGCCTAGAAGAATATCATCTTGATTCCTGGTAATTAAGTTTTAGCAAGGAAACCTTGCATAGGCCTAGGCCTTGTATTTAGGTCAAGTGTGTTCATATAACAAATGATTGAGTAAGATGAAATTTCCAGCTCATAATACAGTATTACTTTTATTTGAAAATTTAACACAATGATTTAATAATTTATTTAGTGATTAAACTACATACTGTGCTGTTGTAGAAAATTAAATTATGTTTAATAAAAAACAAAATTATAAATTAATTTAAAGTGCCATGCTGAACTTGGGGGAATCACCGCGGTCATGGGAGGCCACACTAATATCGAGTGCTGAAAAGGCAAGTTTGTTAAAGTATGAATGTGCATGCGTTATTGCATTTACGTAAATATATCGTTTATTGATTTGTTTACGACGACATAAATATATCCCCTTCCATTAAATAAAGTGTAGTATTTTATGCTTGAGAAACAGAAAACAGCTTTGAATTGTAATGCACTCCATCATGTTGGAATTCAATATTTTGACAATGACATTATGTTCTGGTGTATATGTGGACTCATATATGGACAGCCTAGCTAGGCCCCCTAGGCTTGGGGGTGGGAAGGGCTTGCCAGCCAGGTCCCCTATACTAAAGTTACATCACAAAGTCTAGGCTAGGCCTAGCTATACACTATGACATTAGTTAGGTAGACAGGGCCTAGCTTATACACCGGCGAAAAATATAATAGACAAAACACGTAGGATATGCCTTGGCTTATGCCCCTAGCCAGACAGTTAACTGGCGATCCAACGCTATAGTTCAAGAAACTAGGCCAGCATCTGAACGCTTAAACAAGAAGGCCTAGGCCTACGTATCTAGGCCTATGCTCAGGGAATGCAATGGTTTTGGCCGCGAATTAGGCCTAGCACAGTAGTATAGTTAGGGAATTCAACAACAGTTAGGTCTAGGCTACACAAGTATCAGGCCCGTAGCCAGCATGCTTCAAAGGGGGGTTCTGGGCGTGGGGTCCAGGGCCCGCCAAAGGGCCCCGGGTGGGGTCAAATATCAAGCAATGCTTAACATTTTAATGCTACTATGTAATGTTATCTCTAAAAATATAACTGGGATAAAATTAGCAATACCCACTAGGTGACTGTACAAAACACAGACCTTGCACATTATGAGATCGCTAAATACCAATATTAAAATATGGAGGTATGTAAAAGGTCTTTGCTTAAAAGAGAAATATTGCAAATAATATTTTATTTATTACAGAAATGAAGAAACAATAGGAACTGACAGCCCTACATTTTACTTTTTTACCAAAATAACTTAAATGTTAAGTTCCAATGGAAATATATATAATTAGGGCAAGGAAAAATTTTATTATATTTACAAGTTACAGAACCATTTATGTAAATATACTTGCACAGTAATATTGAAAAAAAAAACAGACATAATTATAATGCTACAAATGTACATGTTTAAGAACCAGTTTATGTCAAAAAACTTGGCACAGTGAAAATAAACAATAATTTAAGAGCTGTCTTGGTTTAAATGAGATATATTGAGAAAAAATAATAAATATATTATTATGAATAATGTCAGTTAATTCTGACGAAACGTGAAAACATTACCAAGTATATTTCCTTGCTAGCCTAGCTAGCCTAGGCCCTGGCCTATGCTAGCTCGATTACAAAATAAATAATAAAATCGTTCGCAAATAATTAATAGGCCTCATAGGCTACGACCCTACCCTACCTAGCAACGCTGACCTAGGGCCTAGGCCTAGCCCAAAAAAGTACACCGGTTCCGCCGCCAGGCAGTATCATGAGCATGTGGTGAAAACAAGGGTGAATTTTCCAACTTCTTAAATTTCGTGATTTCTTCGTTGCTGGCCTTGAAGCCAAAAAAAAAAAAATCGGTTATCCTTTCTCGGCGCTTCATCCTCCTAGGCTATTTTTGGCGTGTCGCATGTCCTCGATCCCAGAGAAATGAAAAATGTCGAGCGCCTAAACTTTTGTGATGACGTCGTGCCAAAGTAAATAAACTCCGGAGCACGCGATTGGTCAAATAGCCTAGGCAACAAACCTCTTATTAATATTCATTTTGAAGTCTTGCTGGTTACGTCATTCAGCTGGCTGCAGCTTTGTTTTGATTTCTACGATTGGACTACGATCGATAGCGACAAATAAACAGTGCCAAAAATGCTCCCATTTTGTAATAAATTGCACTATTTTGGAAACGGGGGATCGTTTTCTGGTTAAGGGGGTTCGCTGGCAAAAGGGGGGTTCTCTGAAAAAGGGGGTTTGCCCGAACCCCTAAAAACCCCCCTGGCTACGGGCCTATATGAGTATAAATTACTTACTTTTACTTCACTTTCTTAGGCCTATGAATCTTCATTTACACTCGCTACAAGACGACGGCACTAGAATGGGCGCTTCGTTTGTGAATTCAAAACTTGAAACGGGACACCGGACTCCAACTCCCGGAAGCGATTTTTTTTCCCGTACGAAACATTTGCATGAAACTACACTCAGGCCATCTCGGATTGACTCGACTAAGTTCGACACAAGGAACAAGAGCAGACACTTCGCAATGTCGTGACGCTCGAGTTTTACTATTATTGCTCTTTGTATGTTTACCTACGGTAGGCCTATGATATCTTACGGATTTATGGGATGTACGTGTGTAACTAACTGTGACCTTCTTGGATGTTATTAAATGTTAGTATAATATCTACAACAACAACAGCTAGTAGGCCTACCCCCTTTTATAAAGTGTAGGTAGGTACAGTAATACCAAAGCTAGAGAGAAAGAGGATAAACTATGGGCCTAACTACAGGCTAAGTTAAGTCCTACCTAGTATTATAGGCCTAGGGTCCTAGACTGACACCAACAGTCACACTTTACATACAGACGTTGATTGAAATTTTGAAAAAAAAATGGAAAAAAATTAAAGCAAGAAATAAAAAATTGAGTGCATAAAGAGAAATATTATTAAATAAATAAAATATACCATTCAGCGGCGTTATTAAACTTCGCCTAACTATCCTTGTAATGTAATTAATGTTAAATAATAAATAATGATAATAATAATAATAATAAAAATAATAATAATAATTTCAGCATTAATTACCTTGACCTAAGCCTTGTAATGAAGAACCATACTATTTACTAGGCCTATAAATAATAACTAGCCCAGGGGGAATATCTTTTGTGTTATTTC
>NW_022745482.1:14503-16664 GCF_011630105.1 Anneissia japonica
GTCGATTTTTTAATTGTTCTCTAATTCCTCCATTGTCTAAGTTCCCCTTAAAGTAGGCCTACAGGTTGGTTTTAGTAACATAATAAATTAATACTAATTAATAATAATAATAATAATAATTTCAGCATTAATTACCTTGACCTAAGCCTTGTAATGAAGAACCATTTACTAGGCCTTATAATTAGTCATAATAACTAGCCCAGGGGGAATATCTTTTGTGTTATTTCCCCTTAACGTCGATTTGTTAATTGTTCTCTAATTCCTCCATAGTCGAAGTTCCCCTTAAGGTAGGCCTACAGGTTGGTTTTAGTAACATAATAATAATAATAATTAATAATAATAATAATAAAATAAAATAAATAATAATAATAAATAAATAATCATTTCGGCATTTCGGTAATCAAGAATCTGCAGATTACTATGCCTGATATTAATAACTAGGCTTAGGCCTCATTTATACAATTCATTGGTGCTCTGCCATTTTGGCAGGTCTTATGGCATCCAGTATTTTAGAGCTGCCTCTTCTCAGCTCTTCTTTTAATTTGAAAATAACTGTCACCCTGTTCTACGAAAGCCTATTAGGGCCACTGAAATATATTTTTTTATGTCGTAATTACGACTTATTATGTCGAAATTTCGACATACGTATGTCGTAATTACGACTTATTATGTCGAAATTTCGACATACGTATGTCGAAATTTCGAATTATTATGTCGTAATTTACGACATACGTAAGTCGTAATTACGACTTATTACTGTATGTCGAAATTTCGACATATTACGTCGAAATTTCGACATAATAAGTCGTAATTACGACATACGTATGTCGAAATTTCGACATAATATGTCGTAATTACGACTTACGTATGTCGTAATTTCGACATATTATGTCGTAATTTCGACATAAGTCGTAATTACGACTTACGTATGTCGAAATTTCGACATAATAAGTCGTAAATTACGCATACGTATGTCGTAATTTCGACATATTTATGTCGTAATTTCGACATATTTATGTCGTAATTACGACATAGGCTTGGGCCACTATTTATATGTATATCTCTATAGATTTTTAAAATCAATCTTAATTACTAAATTTAAGGATTGTCAAAAGAGTTGAAATGTACATGGGCAATACAAAAACGGTGAATGAAAAATGTCTATTAAATGCTAACATTAATACTAACTTCAGGTATCAGAGTATATTTATTTTTAAAAGTAATACAATTGGGAAAAACGTCCGGCCAAAGCCTGTGCGGCCGGTGTGGTTCCGATGGCCCTGCGTCAGTGGTGGGGATATTTGCCATTGGGGTTTATACTGTTTGTCTGATTTAGTTTGTATTGTAAAATACATATCATATCTCCGCCCATGATTAAGGTGTACTCATTTTTACCGCTGCAAAGGATATCAATTTTATTTTCTAGTTTCTTAAAAATAATGACATTTCTTTGTAGTAATTTGACGTGTTAACGTTTGTGTGTGTGGGTGGGGTGTGTGGGGTTTGTGTGTGTGTATGTGTGCTCTTGTTTTCTAAGTCAACCGGGGAGATTTGTCAGAACACACACCCGTCAACCGGTGATTTCCCGCCAACCGGTGATATCACCATTTTCAAATTAAATAAATTATTGCAAAAAATGCATAATAGTAGTGAGCCCTCAACTATCCAGCCTCTATTTGGGGGTATCCACAGTTGAAGCTATTTTTACCTATCACCGAGTAAACTGTGTGTATAGAATGCTTTCTCTTTTTTCAACACACACGGCAGTGGACGTCCTGCAACTATTCAATCGGGAAAGAGGCAAACGTGGATAATGTAAGTTTTTTTTTTTTCTCCATGAATTATTTTATTTTCAATATAGATTACTACACTTACTAGGCCCTAGTGTTACTTACTCTAGGTTAAATAGGGTTACTTCTTACTATGGTTGTAGAAAGAAGGCTAGCCTAAAATTGGAATACTTAGGACCTATGTAGACCCCCAGGGGGTCTAACTAGGAAACCAGGCCTAGGTAGAGTAGTATGCTTCTAATGTACTGTTGTAGTTGTAGTAGGTCTAGGCCTAGCCTATCCCTCCCCCGCCATGTTTGAAGAGTTTGCACTTCGCGTTTATTTCGTACGTCTGTTTGATGGATGGTGAATACGGTTTTATTTTAACATTA
>NW_022745483.1:0-1046 GCF_011630105.1 Anneissia japonica
AACAAATTAATTTAAACATATCAAGAAACCTTAATGGTTTTATTTTAGAAATAAATTTAACAAATTTAAATTTCATTCTCTACAAATTTCCTCCGTAATCAGGGGTGGCGGAAGCATTGATTGGTACGGTGTGAGTCTCCAATAACCTCAGCCCCACCATGTTTGTGGCTAGGGTTAGAAAATTTAGTAAAATTTACACGTCTAGATGCTCGGAAATAGCACATAAGTTTTTAAAATGCCAGGATACTGAAAAGAATCACCCTAGTGGAAGGTTTAACTTTTTGTTTAACATACTGTTGTGTCATTTTAATCAATTTATTATAATCCTGTCTCTTATACACATCTAGTCACAGTTCTTTTTCACGGCATCTGGTAGACCTATGCTTGTTGTTTTGTTCAGGGTTTAACTGATCGTCTCATTTAAGAAGTTGATTTTTGTGTTTATACCGAATATTACGTTCGGAATTTAGGAGAATTTCGGATTTTCAGAATACAATACATGTGTTATTTTAAGTAGTATAATAACCATGTTTTAAATAACGAAATCGCCGGAGAAATATCGTTTTAGTGTTCTGTTTTAAAGGTAAAGGTAGGAGAATAACCCATAACTTGCAGCGTCATTGTGCTGAATTTCGTATAGGCGTGGTCCGTGACTACCTAGCAGCCGTAAAGAGGCGATTCTTGGTAGATACATGTTCACATCATTCCACAACGACAGGGGCTGAAATGAACCATAACATCGGGGTAACCCCCTACTCTTCCGAAAGATGCAATGGGTTCTTTAAAGTGCACACGAGCCAGATGTATACACTGGACCTCCATTTTAAGTCCTTATCCGAGAAGACTTGGTTCTACCAACCGAACCATGGTCGAGGAGCGGCTGGAACCAGCGCCGATGTTAAAGGCTGTAGCTAGCGGCGCCCCTGCCTTACCGCTCGTCCACTCGACTCATCTTAGCGTGGGAATGATAGTTTTAGCATGGAGGTATTATTGAGAAGGAGATCACTCGGCAACAGATCCCTTTGACGTGACAAACCTATGTGTTC
>NW_022745485.1:0-576 GCF_011630105.1 Anneissia japonica
GAAAGTTTGAAGTTTTTCGGAAAAGTACTCGAAATATGGCGGAAAGTCAAAAATTTGCACTAAGTCCTCAACTCGGCGAGATAAGCACTTTTGTGCAAAAAGTGAGAATGTTAAAAAGTTGAGTCAAAAATGTAATTTTTTTTTTGTTATGTTAGGGTTAGGGTTAGTGTTAGGGTTAGAGTTAGGGTTAGGGTTAGAGTTAGAGTTAGGTTTAGGGTTAGGGTTAGGGTTAGGCAAAGTGAGATAGGCTGAAACAAACACTATTCCATTGAAAGTTTGAATTTTTTTTTAAAGTACTCGAAATATTTCGGAAAGTAAAAAATTTGCACTAAGTGCTCAACTCGGCGAGATAAGCACTTTTTTGCAAAAAGTGACAATGTTAAAAGTTAAGTCAAAATATAATTTTTTTTTGTTATGAGTGGCTAACGGATGATCAAATCATCAGTGGTGTGGAAACATCGCAGGATCACGATTCATCTGATGATGAACAAGAAGTTAGTCACCTCCCAAGTGTCAACGCATCAACAGCTTTTAACGCTGCTGATGTGGCTGGAAGATAAGGGGATGTGGATTATA
>NW_022745486.1:0-769 GCF_011630105.1 Anneissia japonica
GATTTTATTTCCAATGTTTAAAAGTTCCACTGTAAATGGTCCCATCCTTCACTTAATTCATGTTTATTCTGAAGTTGATCTCCAGAACCACTGTCTGTGTCATAATCAGGTGTTTCAGTTGCATTCTACTATCTCTAATCATTATTAGATTCGACCATATCATACTATAAATAATAAGTCCATTTGGGAACCAGGGCTGCTGTCTGGGCTTATGTCAGGATAAAGTTGCTGTCATTGGTACTTATGTTACCCCCAGTGTATAATAGTGCAAAAAAAAAATCATCCGTGTCTCTCTTCACATGTCATTTAGGCGTGGCCTTTAATGTCACTGTTTAGGGTCACGTACATGAAAAAATTGCTGTCATCGGTGTTTCAGCATTCTACAATGTACAAGTAGTAATTCCTAGTTGGTTTCATTCATGTCTTTCTTTGCTTGATTTTATCATGTTGCTGCTATATAAGACCCCCGTGGGTCCCTTGGAGCTGCTGTCTGGGCTTATGTACAGGATAAAGTTGCTGTCATTGGTATTTTCGTTACCCCCAATGTATAATAGTTCCAATAAAAAAAAATTCATCCGTGTCTCTCTTCACATGATTAAATGTATTTGGGCGTGGCCTTTAATGTCACTGTTTAAGGTCACGCACAGGTAAAAGTTGCTGTCACCTGTGACATTATTGCAAGTATCTACCTGGGAGTAATATCTAATTATTTTTATCCATGTCTCTCCCCACATGATTAAACACATTATTTAACCCCCTATTTCATTTC
>NW_022745487.1:0-1059 GCF_011630105.1 Anneissia japonica
ATGATGAAAATGTATAATATCCAAAAACGACATGTATTGACGTGTCATAATTGGCAATTTCTACCCATTTATATACTTTATTACATTAGTGTATGGTCAGACATACAAGTGTTTTTGAATATTATATATTTCATTAGATGCTTAATTGCACATTTGTGCAGTAATGATGACAATGATAATTGTAAAATAAATAAATAATAATAATAAATTCGTATTAATAATTGTTTCAGAAGCTCACCTTTGTGAATTATGTGGCATATTAATCATATTGTGATGTAAAAAGTAAATAATATTTCACAAAAGAACAAAGGCAGTATTTTACCAAGATGGTCCAATATATCTTAGAAGAATCATAATATATAGTAGTTAAAAAGTGTATTAAAATTACCTTTTCAAAACAAATTTGGTTGTGAATAAATTCTGAAATTACTGGTTGAATAATTATCAATATATGCTAATTATTGCATAAATTTTTCTTGTGTAAGGCAAGACTTCCTTGTTTAGCGAACCCACCACTTGCCAATAATGATGATTTCAAATAAAAGTAAAATTTCATTGCACCCACTGCCTAGAAAAAATGAAAATTTCATTAAAACATTATAAGATTTTTTTTTTTATTACGCCTGCCGATGCCTTGAAAACAATGATATATGTATATTTCTTCCTAATTATATAAATTTTAAAAGCATTTAACCATCCCATTACTACACTGTATACATTCACCAATAAAATTTTATTTTTATTTTATCCTCCATCTGGATGTTTTTGGCAGAAATCATTTGCTAAATAAGAAAACAAAATTTTATTTATTTTTTTTTCTGCCATCCTCTGACGATCTTAAAAAAAAAAAAGTTTGCGAAACAAGGTATAAAAAAAATTCTCGCCTAATGTAATCTTGACATTGGTACATAATAATTAATTTTGATTAGACTGCAATGAAAATGGTCATGCTGGCTGTTTACATATTTCTAAAATTATACTGAAGCAAAATAAAATGCAAATGTACACCATTTTCACTAAATTTGAATTGAAAATTTCCAAGAACCTGGCAACTACCGG
>NW_022745488.1:0-1821 GCF_011630105.1 Anneissia japonica
GAAAATTGAACTCAGACTTTTTTCTCTATTTTTTTAATTTTCAAAAATGTAGGGTATGGGTGGGGTGCAGGACCGGCTGTCTTCGTGAATCCGCCACTTTTCAGTTTTTTTTAGATCAACACAATAATAAACTTACCCCATATCAACGTCATTAGCTGACGTTGCCAGACCACAAACACCAGAGCATACACTGCACCGATGTGAAACATTTTTACCATTATCACGTTTTTCCAAACAATATCATAGTCGCGTCGCGCGACCTCTTCATTTTCTACAGGTAGTTGTAATGTTTCTTCTTTAATATGCTGAACTTCAGCCGCAACTACTTTAGGAAGAGAAATCACTTCATTTGGCCGCGGGCTCATCGTTGAAAGTAAAATAGATCAATTCCAACGAAATTAGAATTAAAAACACCAGGGGACAAGGAGAAAATATCCATCTTTGGAAAACCTTTCCCCACCCCATGATAAATGCCCTTTTCATCCTCCGAAAGTGCCTAAAATCCTTGAATTTCGCGCGCTTCGCGCACATTTCTTGTCCAATTTCCTCTAAAAATTGCACATTTTAGGGATTTTGGATCAATTCCGACGAAATTAGAATTAAAAACACCGGGGGACGAGAGGAAAATATCCATCTTTGGAGTTTTGATCAATTTCGACGAAATTAGAATTAAAAGCACAAAAACTTTTTGCGCGCTTCGCGCGCATTTACTAGGGTTTTTAAAGGGTTGTCCTTTTAAGTTGTTTAAACACATAATAGTCCCAAACTCAAGAAAGAAAAATTTAAGGTAGATCGTTTTTAACCTAAAAGAAGGGCCTCAATGTGTATTGATGGTGAAAGAATATGTTTGTAATAAATAAAACCATTTTCAATTTTCCCACCAAAAAGCTTTTCCCTAAAAAAAATCGATGCGGACCGATAAGTAAGCACTCACTTCACTGTGCTTTAATTGGTTGAGTACTGAACTCGTATAGTTTAGCAGTGTAGCATGTAGGCGAAGCGGAACGATTTAGGCTAAAGCCAAAATTTGTCCTGGCCTGTAATATTAACAATTTAGTTTAATTAAAATCAACCACTAATGTAATATTAACCACTAAAATACAATAAAAATCAACCACTAACGTAATAAGACACTTAACCACTAATGTAATACTAATTTTACTATTAATAGGGCTACATTGGAATTCATTAATCACTAATGTAATACATTTTAACCTCTAATGTAATAAACTCCAAAGTATAAGATTATTTAATTCAATAAATTAGAATTAATATTCAAATTAAATCGATATTTCAAAAACCGGACAATTCGTAACCGTGCATACCAACTTTACAAAGCCCGGAAATGATATGTATATATGTATAATTTCACTGTTTTTGTTTTGTGCACAACAACAAATACTTTACTTAAAAGCAATTATTTGCATTTTCACCTGCCTTAGCATTCATATACTCACACGATCCTTGTATTCTGTCACTCCTGAAAATTGCATTAGCATGAAATAGTCTGTAGAGTGATTTTACCAAGTTCTACATTTTCAATATATATATACATATATATATATATATATATATACACACTTATATATATACACATATATATACACACATATATACACACATATATATATACACATATATATATATACATATATATATATATACCTTTATTCGGCTCTTAGGGGGAAACTCTTTTGTCTATGATTTCGCATTAACGTCGCTTTAGTTTCCCCTTAGCGACACTACTTTCGCCTTCATTGTTTTAGTTTCCCCCTCTGGATACTTCTAAGCGTGTATATATACACATTTATATATATATAC
>NW_022745489.1:0-1054 GCF_011630105.1 Anneissia japonica
AAGTTTTATTAGCCTTGGAGACGCTAAAGTCAAGTAAGTCCTGTTTTAGCGATTAAGTTTAGTTGCATACTTTGTATTATTCTTTTATATTATCCGTTTGATATACCTTTTAAGGGTTTTTATATCGATTTTGATTACCACAATTACTGTATGTTGTTTATGTTGCATTTATAGTTTTGTAATTAATTAGTTAATCATTTATTGCTTTAAATTTACATTATTATTGATAATTATTTGTTTAGTTTTAACATAAGGTTAAATTACTTGTTATGAGTATATCCAATGTGGAAATTATTTTCATGTTTATATTTTTGTATCTTTATATTATAGTCACCAACAATTAACCAGCGGATGAAGTTCACGTGTTTTGATTGTAAATAAATGTAAATATTGTACAGAACTTACTACGTCGTGTTAATTTGCTTGCGTCGAAAGACCCATAACAGTGATTGACTAGTATCTCAAGTAATTGACTTGATGCTAATGCTTCAAAGTGATTAAGTATGGGAGAAGAAAGATTGAAAGCTTTGACATTACAGAGAAGAAATAGGAAAGGTGTAGTAACACGCAGTCTGAACACTTTGAATGCCTTGTTGAAGACCGAAGATGTCACTGTTGCGGCTGTAAAGGACCAGATTGAGAGTGTTGATGAGGCATTCAAGGTGGTTGAAAAGGCGCACCTCGCTTTGATGGACATGATAGAGAACGAGGAAGAGTTCACAAAGCAAGAAGAATGGATTGCCAAGGTGCAAACTGATTATGAGTCACAAAGGAGACAGGCTATGGCCTTTGTGCGCAATGGCGACAAAGGTCCCACGACGACAACCAAATCAACGATGGACAGTTTAGTGAAAGCGATATCGTTGCCAAGACCGGACCTCCAACCATTCGACGGAGATCCAATAAGGTATTGGCCCTTTATACGGGCCTTTGATGTATTAATGTCAGATGTTAGTGACGATAATTTTAAACTAACAACTCTTATGAAATATTGTAGAGATAAGGCTTATGATGCCTTGCAATGTTGTCTCATGCGAGACCCTTCAGATGGTTA
>NW_022745490.1:0-2317 GCF_011630105.1 Anneissia japonica
TTGTGAAATAAAATATACTTTGATACTTTGATTATGGTTAATAATGTAATTCTAATAGAAATGATAGATCTCTATGCACAATTACAGATATTATTTAGAAAAATTAACTGTATCATATTTATTTTAATTACTTATTGTTAATAATAATGGTATTGTAATTATAATGTAATAATCCATTATTTCATTTCCCTCTTTAATTCACCTTCCTTTGCTTTCATTTTATTTTTAATGTTCTAAAATCTGTCAGAAGAAATTAAAATTGCCCAAAACTTTCCAGACTTCTTTAGACACCAATGGGCTTGGACCCTGCAAAAGTTTTTGTCCCTAGAATCCTCTGTCATCCATAGGAAACTTAGCTCCATCTCAGTCTTTTCCTCCCTGAACTGAATGAATTATAAAGCCAACATACATATAGAAATGGAATGGAGTTTTCATCAACCATATGCATTTTTCAACAGCACTCACCAACAATTTTAAATGTTTATTAAAATAAAAAAAATATTCATTCACAAAATGCAAGTTGCACATCATCCATTTCATGATTGATAGATTATAGCAAGGAGGTATTATCTCCTTGAATAGCATATGGAACATTGGAATGGCATATTTTACAGTAAAACTTTATTAAAAGAAATGCTGCATAAAAGAAAACCAACTTTCTTAAACTTGTAAATTCGAAGTGTTTGGTAAACAAGAAAAAAATATTTAAAATAATGTAGTAAATATAGGATTTACCTGACACATTTAACTGACCGCCGAGAAACCAGGCCGACTTTCCGTTTGCCATGTCACAATCCATCACGGTTTCGAAATCTCTTTCCCACATTAGCCTTGATTTGGCCATTGTGCCCCAGAACACATCGGGCTCTCTCAGCGAAAATTCATACAGTTCCCGGTGGTTAGCGAACTCGTAGCCTAGCATTTCAAATGAATCCAGCTCAGGAATTTGAGTTGAACAAATGCTCTTTCGATATAGGCTGGACGAGATGGTGATGCATCGTTTCGATATAGTACTTGTATTGGTGTAATTATCCCTTAGACATTTCCTGAAGATGCGATGAAATAACGTAGCTGTACCTCGCACTGTCGCACGGTACGCCATCTTGGGTTTCATTTGTTATGATCACGTGCTGGTCGCATAAGGTCGTCACATGAAAAAAGTAGGACAGTAGGCCATTCTACTTTCCGTTCATTTACTGTACTGTTTTCTTAAGCATTCATTCATTCTCTCGTTCGTTCGTTTTTTATTCATCCATTTGCGTTCATTTATTCATTCGTTCGTTCATTCACGCGATCGTTGTTCGTTCGTTTATGTTCATCTATTTATCTAGCCAAATATAGAGAGAGCGGCATCCATGTGCCATCCATTTTTATCTGAAATGCTCAGTATAGGCCTATTTATTACAAAAATGTAGAAAGTTTGTTAAATGCATTGTTTTTAAGTAGCCGGTGGCCTTGAAATGACAATGAATATGGTTGCAGGGAAGAAAACTGGGAGAGGGAAAAAATTCACCCCTGCCCCGCAGCTGCCGCCACTGTTATGGCTCGCTCGCTCGTTTAAGTAAAAATTGTAGAGTATTATAGTTTATTTGTTGTTTATTTATTTATTTTAATTTATAAATTGTATTCATTCACATAGAAAACAATATGACATAAGGCTTATCTTATTTATAATATAGGCCACACACGTGTGTTTGAAACTAAATAGGCCTATAAGCATTTCATGGTTTTTCATTACAAACATATTCTTTCACCATGGAGGCCCTAAGTAAAACGATCTATCTTAAATTTTCTTTCTTGAATTTGGGACTATTGTGTGAACTTAGAAGGCTAACCCTAAAAAATCCTTTAAAAAAATGCGGGCGAAGCGTGCAGAACATTTTTGTGTTTTTAATTCTAATTTCGTCGGAATTGATCAAAACTCCCTAAAATGTGCAATTGGCCTACTTTAACACGAAATTTGAAATTTTTAGGCTTTCAGGGGGTAAAAAGGGCATCTTCAAGGGGTGGGGAAAGATTTTCCCAGATGGATATTAATTTTCCCCTTGTCCCCCGGTGGTTACGCCACTGCGGAGAATGTCTGGCGGCTTAGATCAAAGTAGCTTTGGACACTTTTTGAAGTGGAGAAGGGGTTGCAGGGTGTGAGTCTGGTCATTATGATATCTTCATTTTTATTCTTGTCTTTATTCTCTTCTCTTTTTCTTTTCCTATTTCCTTTCCTTTTCTTTTCCCCTTTTTCTCTTTCCCTCCCTCTCCCTTCTTTCTTTTCTCTTATTACCAGACCGGTACGACGGCTTGGTCAGCCCGGTAAAACCGT
>NW_022745491.1:0-940 GCF_011630105.1 Anneissia japonica
TGACCATATTACGCACAACGTCCAGGGTATCGCTGAGTGATTACCAGGGCAGTGGTCATCCTGATTGCTGCCCTCGATTTGACTTACGACTCCGGTTAGTTTTGAAGTTAAAATACCGTTGTTTGTCAGATTAATCTTATCTCCTATAACATCTACGTTCCTCGTACAGGTATTAATGATGATTGCAGCATGATTGTTTTCAAGACAGATGAAAATTAAACCAAATACAGCAATAACGCTCCAGAACTCTAGTTTGCAAGTACTCGCCATAGTTGTAGACTTGTAGAACAATTTTCGGGGTCTGATATTTCGAGTAGGTCTAATATCTCGTAATATTTGGTCTTAGGTCTTTCGTAGGTCTGAACACCCCTTAAAATTGGACTGAAAGCATCTAAAGAACTATCATTGTTTACCTAGTTCTCACTTTCAGTTGTTTATTTCATCACATCATTAAGCTTAGTTTTCACACCCTCTTCCCCATCACTTTTGGGAAAATCTCACTTTTTTTTTATTTATTTCAATCAACATATATTTTTGTTTCAAACAGTCCTTTTTCATCTTTTTTCACTTGACAAGCTCAGGGTTTTATGCAAATATGCTTACTGGTACAACAGAAACATATTTTTTGAATATAAATTTGATTCCATTCTTATGACTTTTTATATATGTGTCTCTAACCATTGATTTACTTGTGATCATCGGTAAAATGGGGGGTGGGATTAGAAAAAAAAAATACCTGTAAAAATCCTCATTTTACCTCAAATGGAGCATGTCAACTGCAAGTTTAAAAATCCATTGTATACATATACCAATGTATAAAAATAAAAATGATATAAAATTATATGAATTTATTTGAAATGCAATTATAAATGAAGTGAAATAATATGAAATGATATTCAATGATATTCATTGATATTCAATGATATCAAATGATATGAAA
>NW_022745492.1:0-530 GCF_011630105.1 Anneissia japonica
AATATAAATAAATAATGACGTTTATACTGTGAGCATGGCATCACAAAGTGACCACAAAAATCAAAACCTGCATTACAGCACTGTAATGTATCATGTTAGACCTGCCTGAATTTCAGGTTTAATGCAGTGCACGCAACCGCAGTGAGAGTGCCGCTTGTGACTTGCACATGGGTCGAATTGTACATGGGACCAACTAATGCGTCTCTTCCAAAAGACGGTGCAGTATTGAAACTTGTATTTCAGCCCTCCACCTTAATTACAAGAAGCGCAGCGATAATTAAACCTAGGACCAAAATCTTTATGCAGGACATGGCCTAAATATCTCAGTGGCTAAGCACACACAAAGTGGATAAGTGCAAACTTACCTTTGTGAATCTTGAGCGGCTATCGCTATTTGCTGTGATAGTGACATAGGACTGCAACCTGCACCTCCACAAAGCATGTTCTGCGCTTCTTCCGATGAATAGTTGTAGTCCCCAGTTACTACAAAGTACACAGGGAATCCGATTTGACCGTACCTTTGGTAATCT
>NW_022745493.1:0-832 GCF_011630105.1 Anneissia japonica
GGATATTACTTCACACTTTGTACAGCCAGACTGAGTAGAGTCACTAGTGGTTGTCTATTTTCCTAGTTAAGCCTATCTATGCCTATTTTAATATGGAATGAAAATCACAGCATTTGTATTTCTTCTACATTAGATGATAATTGACTATTTCAAATTTTTTATAAAACATTTCAAGGTAGTTATTTTTTCGGAATTACGAATGTTGGGCCTATTGTATGCCACATGTCAACTTCACAGGTGGAGGGAATTCATGGTGTGTTAGTTCACTGAAGCATACAATGCAAAAAGTGTACAGCTACTGTCTGTCAGTACCAGGATACAGTAGTGTTCTCTGATAAAATATACAATAACAGGGAAATCTTTCGTTAAAAAATCACTGAAAATTGTAAAATCGCAAAAACAAAAGGCCACAAATCATTTTAATTGTTAAATCGCAAAAATAAAGGGCCGAAAAAATAAAGGGCATTATAGTATAATGTACAATAATTATTGAGATTAAATAGTTTCTGACCTTCTTAAGTACAATATCTCCTGACATCTGCATGGACAGGTTGCTAAAATGAAGAAGCATTTCATCCGATGGCAATTCCTGCAAGAAATAATGACCAGAGTAAAATACCTAATAACTAATTGAAATGAATAGAAGAAAATTAAATTCTTTAGGCAGTTTTCATCAGAACATCCACAGCTCTCCATATTTGTGTGTATCATATTCAATTCAAAAATGTTTATTCAACAAAACTATAACAGGCAGTTAAAAACCGCATTGCTACAATTTTAAAATAAAATATTAAAAGCTTTAAATATACAATAAAATAATTTACAGCAAGTA
>NW_022745494.1:0-4105 GCF_011630105.1 Anneissia japonica
TAATAAAATTCGCAAGCCGGTTATTGGTGATTCCAGGAATTTCTTTTAAGCTCAGAGGTAAAAAACAATAAAAAATAAATAAATAAATAAAAATAAAAACAAAACCGAATTCCCGTGACATGCAACTTTTCTTCCACTTCTTTCTTAGATGGTACCTTCGGCATTCCACTAAATTTTATGATGATCCATTCTTTAATATTTGCGTAGTCTTGTTAACAGACAGCAGTGGTTACATTACCTCCTTTGGCGGAGGTCAATAACAACAGTTATTTTCATAAATATCCATGTGGTGCCTCGGAAGCAACACAATAATATTATAGTAAACACTTTAAAACAAATTACAGTATACTGTTACAGTATATACTACAATATTATTAAATTAGAATTTGTCAGGTGTTAGTCTATCAGGCCCGTACGCAATATTTTTATAGGGTAGGTGCGAATTGGTGTAAAGTGGACCAAAATGTTGGGGATGGGGGAGGGGCGCCAAAAACAATCCGCCACTGATTTTGAGAGCAAACACTATTCATTTCATTTATTCGTCTCAAAACATTAAAATTGACAATACAGGAAACAGCAAAGAACAAGCACAGACAAATATGAGACAGGACACCCTAAAAGTGAACTTAATCACTGTCGAATGGGGGCTCTTCACAAGAAACAACCGAATGCTTACAATCAATCAATCAATCTTTATTTTCCATCGTCAATAAAATAACAAACAAGGATGGAGGAAATACAACAAAGGCAAGGCCTGATAATGTGTTGCATCACCTTAACAAAAAGACAATCATAATATAGAATATTAAAAACATTAAAAATACACAAAAATCAAAACAAATTACATTACGGCAGATACAGAGACCCACCCACCCATATGAAATACATGTTGCCAAAATGAACAAGTAATCGTTATTTAAGTCACAGTATTGCCATGAAGTTAACTTGCATTAAGAGATTGGATGTGCTTAGAAATCTGTGTTTTAAAATGATTGACACTGTAAGAGTTTTTAACTCTTTCAGGCAAATTATTCCAAAATTTAGGTCCAGTAGAAAATACAGATTCAATCTTATGAATATCTAGTCGATAGTTATTTTTATTCCTAGTATTGTACCCATGAATACTTTTATGATCAGTGAAGATATTGTTAAAGGATATGGGTAAAATTCCATTGTTGTATTTAAACATAAATATACCTAGTTCTTTCTTGTAGAGATCAAAAACATTCAATAGATTTAGTGTTTCAAATAAAGGCTTCGTATGACATAAATATGGACTATTGGTAATTATTCTTAAAGCTTTCTTTTGCAATTTTAATATTTTATTCACATAACCTTTGTTTGCTTTACCCCATAGCATAATCCCATAGTTAATGTGTGACAAAATAAGGGAATAGTACAGTAATAGTAAAGATTTCTCCTGTCTCTTATACACATCTAGATGTGTATAAGAGACAGACTCGCGTGAGTAAAGATTTCTCTGGTAGGAAATGCTTCACTTTATTTAACACGCCAATATTTTTAGAACACTTCAGAATGTTATTGATATGCTGCTTCCAAGTAAAATTTTGATCTAAAACTACACCAAGAAATGATGCCTGGTACCCGGGTTAATTTACAACCATCCAAATAAATACAACAAGTTGAGTTTATATTTTTGGTTTGGTGCGGTGTTCCCAGAAACATAAGATTTGTTTTATCTGTATTGAGCGACAATTTGTTACATTTAAACCAATTAGAGATTTCGGAAAGCTCATTATTCATTACATGTAACATGTTATCGATATTACAATCCGAATAGAAGACAGTTGTGTCATCTGCAAATAATATAAATGAGAGTAGTTTAGAAGTATTACATATATCATTCATATATATAATTAACAATAAGGGCCTTAGTATTGAACCTTGTGGAACTCCACACTTAACACTCATATAATGAACTTACAATGTTGTAGGACACATACTGCTTTCTATTTGATAAATAATTTTGGAACCAATTATATGATACACCACGGAATCCGTAATTATATAGTTTATCTATACAGAATGCGGTGATCGATCGTATCGAAAGCCTTCGATAAATCCATAAAAATGCCTAAAGTATACATGTCATTGTTTATTGCTTAGTTACATTATTTACCAAATCCAGTGTAGCCATATGTGTAGCATGATTCTTTCTGAATCCATATTGATTGCTATATAAAATATTGAAATTACTCAAAAAACTGTAACATCTGTTATGCATCAAAAGTTCTAAAATTTTGGAAAAACATGGAAGCACAGACACCGGTCTGTAGTTGCTAAATAACTCCGGATTATCTTTCTTATAAATTGGTACAACTTTGGCAATTTTTAAAGCATTTGGTACTGTTCCACTAAACTCCTAGAAAGATTAAATATAAAACTCAATGGAGACAAAATTTCTTTAGCTACTTTTAAAATCAAACCTGGATGTATATTATCATGACCTGGACTTTTGTTGCTAGAGAGTTTATATATTATTTCATTTATCTCCTCTTCATTAGTTGGTCTCAAGAAACATGTCGCATTATAGTTATCATTGAGGTAATAATTAAAGTTTTTGCCAGTGTGTTTTTTTTTTCAGCCATCGACGGTCCAATATTGAAAAAAAAACTTATTAAATCCATTGGCTATTTCATCATGATCGGTAATTGATTCGTTATTACAAACAAATTGTTGTGGTGTTACCCTCTTACTACATCTTAAGATGCCATTGAGGATTTTCCAAGTATTCTTCATGTTATATCGTTCTTTTGCTAATAATTTAGAAAAATAATTTTGTTTGGACAATCTTATGGAAGTATTTAGAGTATTACGATACTTTTTGTAAATGGAGATATTTTTGTCTGTAGGTTTCTTAATAGATTTTTTATAAAGCATTTTTTTTCTACGAATACATTTTATCAAAGGCAAATGTAATCCATGGAGATTTGGGTGCATTTTTCCTCTTGGTGACTTGTTTCTTGGGTATACATTCATCATACAACATATTAAATTTATCCATAAATGACATATATGAAACATTAACATCATTAGATGAACAGACATTTACCCAATCAACTGAGTTTAGCTTGTCTTTAAATACTGTTGAATATTAGCATCATTCATAATTCTAATTTCACTTTGACTTTCTTCAATCCTTTTGCAGTATTATGCATAAAATGAGTTCACTCTTTAAAAAATGGGTCCAGATTTTCATTATTTAGCCTAAAATGGGTAAAATTTTAAGAAAATGGGTCCACATTTTTCATATTTTTGCGTAGAATTGGTTAACTTTTAAGAAAATGCGTCCACATTACTTGAATTTACACGTAAAATAGGGTTACCCTGATATTGTCCCACACTGTTTGAATATCCTGGCTATGGCATTGACTGGCACCTCATTTTGTCAAAGGTAAATGTAATCCATGGAGATTTGGGTGCATTTTTCCTCTTGGTGACTTGTTTCTTGGGTATACATTCATCATACAACATATTTAATTTATCCATAAATGACATATATGAAACATTACATCATTAGATGAACAGACATTTACCCAATCAACTGAGTTTAGCTTGTCTTTAAATATTGTTGAATATTAGCATCATTCATAATTCTAATTTCACTTTGACTTTCTTCAATCCTCTTGCAGTATTATGCATAAAATATGTTCACTCTTTAAAAAATGGGTCCAGATTTTCCATATTCAGCCTAAAATGGGTAAAATTTTAAGAAAATGGGTCCACAGTTTTTTTTATATTTTTGCGTAGAATTGGTTAACTTTTAAGAAAATGCGTTCACATTACTTGAATTTACACGTAAAATAGGGTTACCCTGATATTGTTACACACTGTTTGAATATCCTGGCTATGGCATTGACTGGCACCTCATTTTGTCAAAGGTAAATGTAATCCATGGAGATTTGGGTGCATTTTTCCTCTTGGTGACTTGTTTCTTGGGTATACATTCATCATACAACATATTTAATTTATCCATAAATGACATATATGAAACATTACATCATTAGATGAACAGACATTTACCCAATCAACTGAGTTTAGCTTGTCTTTAAATATTGTTGAATATTAGCATCATTCATAATTC
>NW_022745494.1:4403-7653 GCF_011630105.1 Anneissia japonica
CAGTCAGCATGCTGCTGTTTCCTAGCAGTTTCTTTCTTTCTTTCTGGACACATTTTAAAAGGTTACTAGTGGCAAACTACTGGACCGATTTAATTAAAACTTGGTCAGTAGGACCCATTTATGTGTTGTACACAACTTGGGGTCAAATGTCAAATAAGGGGCATTAGGGTCAAAAAACCAAAAATCGTATAAAAGACTACTTGTCTCACAAATAACGTAGCACAGTCTTGTCCTTTGCACATATACATTGGCATAAGGCAGGGTCTATAGGGTGTTCAGGGATAAGGGGTCAAAGGTCATTAAGAGGTAATTTTTATCTTTTTCTGGCAACATTTCAAAACGCTACTACTGCCAAACGGTTGTGCCGATTTCAACCAAACCTGCTCAGTATAATCGGTGACACCTTTTATACATGGGGTGTTCACTGCTTGGGGTCAAAGGTAACATAGGGGTCATTAGGGTGAACAAAATTCAAAAAAATGAATAAAAGACTTCTTCTGTCACAAATATCATAGCACAGTCTTGTCCTGGGCACATATGTATTGGCATAATGTAGGGTCTTATGGTGTTCAGCTATTTTACGGTCAAAGGTCATTAAAGGGTTATTCTTTTGTTCTCTCTAGTAACCTTTCAAAATGCTACTAATGGCAAATCATTGGACCAAATTCAAACAAATTTCGTCATTAAGAACCGGCGACACCTCCTACACCCCAGTCTGGGATCAGGGGTCACATAGGGGTCATCGGGGTTAAATTTTCAAAATAGCCCAATTGAGCTCAAATTTACCAGGAATGATCCTTAGGACCTTGTAAACATGAAAAAATACTCTTCACCCCATATGTCAAAGTTCATAGTTTAAAGGTTCAAAATGTTACTAATGGGAAACGATTGAACCGAATTCAATCAAATTTGGTCATTAAGAACCAGTGACACCTCCTACACCCCTGTCTGGCATCAGTGGTTGCATAGGGGTCATCAGGGTCAAATTTTCAAAATAGCCTAATTGAGCTCGAATTTACCAGGAATGATTCTTAGGACCTTCTAAACATGAAAATCTACTCTTCACCTATAGGTCAAAAATCACAAGGGTCACTATAGTGAAAATTATACCAACAATTTTAAATCATTTATTTTCTTTTTGAAAAATTCCTTGTTTATCTGATAATCTATCATCATTTATAATATAAACATCTTTTTTTTATATATTATAATAATACTGATGACGATAATAACAACAGGAACATTAATAATAATAACAGCAATAACAATAATAATAATATCTGTTTGCCGTTTGTAATTTGTTTTTAATGTAATTTTATTGTTTCGATCGTCTATTTTTCTCCTTACTTATAATAATAATAATAATAATAATAATAATAATAATAATAATAATAATAATAATAATAATATATATACAAACACATATATATTTTTTAAAACTCAAATAGTGTGTATTTTCTTCAATTCGTTTTTTTAACATATTCATCATTTATCTACTAATAGATTGTTATCTACAATACACATTATTTTCATTGTTATCATTTTGATACTAATGAGATGCGACAGAAAATGCTTCCATACTGTACCAAAATGACTATAAATATTTGCTTAATTTTTCTTTTTTCTCCCCATTTTCCTTTAAATTAACTTATTGTAGTTTTTCTTTCTCAATTCGTCATTAAAATGTTTACACCATATGGTATCATATTTTACAGCCATATCATATTTTACTGCCATTGATTTCCATTTTTTAATGTATTTCAAATGATTTATGCAACCTTCAATGTTTATTTCCGCTTTTGGGTTCGGCTAAAAAATGGATATAGGCCTAGTGTTTTTTTTTTCTCGTCAGCTAATAACCATGTCTTGTAAATAGTAAATGATGCTAGTGTATACAAATGGTTTAATACCTGGTTGTGTTGTTTATAATTTGTGACACCAAGTAATATTTCATTCATATTTACTTCAACATTTAATTTAAAATGACTTTTAACGAGACGTTTGAAACTTTCCCAAAATGTTTTTGTTCCTGTACAGTTTATAAACATATGATGTGTTTCATCATCTTAAACATTGCATATATCACTCAATCGTCTGCTTGTCGGTAGTATGCGATGTAAAAGTTTAAAATTAAATTGTGCAAGTTTATTTTCTTTAATCCACAGTACTTTTCGTTTCCAAACGGTTGACCAGTCAATGATGCCCTGTTTGGGAATGTCTTTCCATCTTTTGTGACAAGCTGGTTCGACAGTCATCAAAATTAGGTCGTAGAAATCTTTAGTCTTTTTCTTAAATAGGATTTGAGTTTCGTTAGCAGTGTCATTATTGATTCTCAGATATCATACGTATCCATGCACGTGGTATTGCTTTACGTACTAATGTATATTCCGCCACCCAATTGTACGTTCTATTAAGTTTTGTTTAAATTGCGTTTGATGATAAAAATCTGCGGTTGCTATTAATGTCAGATATCTTTGATCCAGTTTTTAATGTAGAGAGTTTAACCATGTGACATGATGAAATGATTGCCAAATATCATTTCATTTTTAAGTTCATTCCAATTATTTGGTGTTGTTTTTAAGCTATTGAGTTTTCATGCGATAAAGCCACCTGTTGATAGAAGTCAGGAATATTTTGAAATCTTACTTTTCCACTCGAGGCAAAATCGAGACAAGACATAGAAAAAAAAAAGATAATGAAGGTGCGATCCTGTTGAAGTAATACATTGGTAGTTTGCACCAAACGGCATTACCCTCTGTATTCAAAATCATTTTAGCGAAAGCTATACGTAATGCTTCACATTGCGTTTTAAAGTCTGGGCTTTGATACCACCATGACTTCTGTCTCTCATTAATATTTTTCTTTTTATCTTTTCACTTTAAAAAAAAAAATTCCAAATGAAAATATATATTAAATTTTCTGCTTTAAACAAACACGTACTCCGTTACATTTATAGCTTGTGCGTTGTATAGTAATTGTGACAAGCCTAGTGACTTCATAATGGTTACTTTTCCATACATTGTGAGATTTCGTTTTGTCCAGCTATTTAATTGGTTTTCTAAGTTTTATAATTTTATTATCCAATTCTTTTTTTTCACATTCTTGTTTATTATGTCCTACATATATTCCATATTCCAAGTACTTTTATTATATTTTTGTACATGTCTCCATTTTCAATGAAACCATTAGTACTTTTTAGTTTGCCAAGTAGCAGCCCTTCTGTTGTGCACATATTGAGTTTTAATCCTGA
>NW_022745495.1:0-2771 GCF_011630105.1 Anneissia japonica
GAAAACATAATGGCGCAAGACGCTGTCGGTGGTGAGGCGGCGTGGTGGCGGAACCACGGGCTCGTATTTGCGGAGGAATTTTCTGTTACGCAATGTAACCCTGCCAGAACCATCAACCTTCAAGGGCGTATTGGTCAAACTGACGTACCTCAATTATGGATCCTGTCTTATCCCATTTTCTAGGGTTGGGGCCAATTTTATTTTGGATACGAACCATGTCGCCGACCACGAGTGGTGGTAAAGCTTAGTATGTTCTGACCAATGTTCTGTGGCGCGCAAGTGTCTGTTGCGGAGGGCTTCCTCTCTTTTATTTCCAACATGTTGCTCCATGTAGCATTGGATTTGTAATTACCAGGCAAGACTGGGATAAAAACTTTAATTGGCCGTAAAAAAACGCAGAGGGCAGGGAAAAGTTTAGTGTCCTTATCAGGTGTGTTGCGGTACTGTAACATGGCCCGTTGGAAGGCATTGGTATCGAGCTCGCCATTTGGTTCCGTGTTGTTTGTGATAAGATTTTGGCAGACTTCACGCAAATCTCTGCTCGGCAATTGGAATGTGAAAGCGCTACTGAAGAGAGGCGGTGGTGTACGCCCCAGTCTTCAGGAATTCACGAGTGGCAATAGATGTGAATTCTGGGCCGCCATCGGATGAAAGCTCGTCACATATGCCATATGTTACAAAAATACGGCGTAGGCTGGTGATGAGACCCTTGGAGCCCTCCGATGTTTTCTCTACAATTGGCCAGTTAGGCGTGTGCATTCAGTGGCTGAAAGTCAACTGTTCTCCGTGGCTTGCTGTTTTTCTTAGCGCATACTACCATTTGGTGGCACCATGTGACCGGTTCGCAATCGGGACTGGTTTGATGACACCCAATCTCACATCTTGGTCAAGATTTGCTTTCACCTGATCCTGCCAGTGGATGGGGACGGGGATAGGCGTGTGGTGGGCGACTGGTTCGGCCTTTGGGTCAACCATAAGCTTCATTGCAAGTCCTTTCATCATTGGCAGGGGTTGGTGTTCACATGTGTTGAACGTACTGGACTTGTAGTAGTCAATTAGGAACTGCTGTAAACGGGCACGGTTCTCGTTTGTTGCTGGGACGGGTAGAGTGGTTGGTGGTTTGGGTGGCAGCTAGTGTTTAGGGCAGCCGCATGTATTGGTCGAGTCATGTTTATCTCCTTTGACGTAGTTCGGGCCCGGGCCGTCACCAATGGTGTCAGCAGCCATGTCGTGCAGGTGGTGTGTCTCGCCAACTGTTGGGAATGTCGGTGTAATCAGTGCGAGAGCGATACAGACTTCCCTGCTAAGGAACAGCTTTTCTGAGCTGTCGGTAACATAGGTGACTTGACGAGTCTCGAATTCATAGGTTTTGTCCTTTCCAGAACACCTCAAAATGGCTGCACCAAGGATGTTTATACCCTTGTTGTTAGCAGCATCCATTTTCATTGTGACGGGTATGAGGTCGTCGCGTTTCAGGCCAAGGCGATGAAGGATTTTATGCCTGCGAGGCAACCTTGGCATATGGCTGAGGCGTTAATGGTTCGCCTATATCCGAGTGAGATGTAATCCGCTTCCTGTACTTTGACGGTCAGACGTATGAATGGCTGCGGATTTGAGGGCCGTTTAATCCACTTTTTGGAGAGGTGGTTGTATAAATGGTGGTCGAGAGCGATCAGTTTGCCTTGTCGTTTCGTCGTCGTGACAGCGCAGAGGGCGTTATATATTGCGCCTTCGTGTTCGAAGGTGGATTTTCTGGTGGCCTTAATCGGTTTGTTCTTGCTTCGGCAGACGGACTCAAAATGGTTTTCACGGTTGCAATGGCTACAAACGTGGCTGAAGGCTGGGCATGTCGATATTCTGATTCAAGTAGGTAAATGTTTTCCGTGTCCTTTTTGGCAGCAGTGTGTATACAGGCCTATGATTTATCCACTTTTTGTGCTCCCTGGGCTTCTTTTCTGTTACAAGTGTATGAACTACTACGTGCAAAAGATGTAGCCTCCGAGTCGAAGAGACGCAAGGCTGAGCGTTTTCCAGCCTTCTTGTGGCTTCAACAAATTGGAATACCTCCTCTAGTGTCATGTCCTGGTTCTTGTCTCCAAGCAGATCAAGTTGAATATCGTGGTCCTCAATGCCGCGAGTGAGCACGTCACGTAAGATTGATTCGGTATAATTCACGTCTGCAGTGCAGCCTGGGCACTTCATAATACACTTGCAGACGCCGGCTTGACCCCGAAGACGGGCGCCAAAAGATCGTACGGTTTCATCTCTGTCCTGTCGCATATTGTGTAATGCAACCCTGGCGACCATGGTGTTTTCTTCCCTGACAGCTAGCTTCTTGATGGCGGCGATTACGTCCAATTCGGGTTTGCCTGATAAGCTACCTCCAGCCGATCGAGTTAGGTATTTGCAGAGAGTGTCATCACTGCATTCTAATAGTTGGATAACCTTGTCTTGGCCTGTGAATTTTTTGGTGGCTTCCACATATTCGGCCCAACGTGATTGCAAGTAAGATCATTCTTCAGTCCCAGCTGAGGATATACAAGGCCATTTTACCTTCTCAACCTTGTTGGTAGGGGCACTATTGGTGGGCCCAGCGTGGATGGTGCTGTGGGTTGAGATAAGAGCTGCTACAACTTCGAGAGTTTGGTAGGCACAGCCCTCTATTGGGCAGTCAACAAACAGGCATAATAGTGAAAGGTAATACTGTACAGTACGGAAGCTTAAAGTGACCTTCCGAGTTTCCGAGTTTCCAAGATAATTATCTTGGAAAC
>NW_022745496.1:0-903 GCF_011630105.1 Anneissia japonica
TTGCTGCACGTCCAAGTAGTTCCTCCATCCGTGGGAAACGAGCAGTACGCGCAAGTCCACTCTCCCGAGCAAGCACACGACCAGCACGTTCCTCAGCATCTCAGTTCTCCGAATCCTATTTATTTTTTTGTTGTTGTCGATCTCCATTCGCGAAAGCAACACTTATACTTCTAAACGCTCGCCAACACCGGCTCCTTCACGACGCCGTAGCGTACCGGCGTCGTCCTGCAATGGTTCCGTTTGGAGAGTTGGAGCAGGTCGGTGACCCGATTCTCCACGTCGCCATCGTCCAGCTCCGAGACGAGCAGTTCGGAGTCGAATAGAAGCTGTAACTCCATGGCCATCTCGTCGATGCGATCGTTGTACAGGGTCGTCATGGTCAGCGTCTTTTTATAATCGTCGTCGACTCCGTGCGGCAGGTTCAGAAGAGTCTGCTTGAGCGTGTTCATCAGACCGTGCGTGTCCACGTTCATCTTCATGGTGCTCACGTTGCAGTCCAGCTTGTTTATCATCCGAAAAATTTTCTCCATCTCCATCTTCTTCCTCATTAGTGTCTGTAATTCGACCTGCAGGGTGTTCTCGTCAAATTCGTCGTCCTCGTTCATCTCTTCGTCCGTCAGTCGATTGCTCAGGGACATTATCTCGGAGTGAACTTCCTGCATCCTATCTTTTACGATTTGCTTCTTGTTGTACAGCAGACGGACCAGACCTTCCAGACGACCGTTGAACTCCGTTATCTGTTCGCACACAGTGTTGGGATCGCGGCCGGATTCGGCTAGGTCGGATTCGCATTCGGAGGCGTTCGCGAGAAGACTGTTGCGTCCGCAGGTGCAGAACACGGACGCGATGGCGGCCAGCAAGTTTCCGACGCTATTCATAGCGTGGGTGCTTCTTGCGAGTACG
>NW_022745497.1:0-1510 GCF_011630105.1 Anneissia japonica
TCATCTCAGTACACATTTTATAACAAAGATTTTCAATAGCAGAAATTCTCTCATAATCCATTGTTAGGCAAGACTATTTTTTAAATCATTTTAATAAGATTACTTCATTGTGAAAATAAGACCTCTCAATAACATCTCCATTTTATTTTTTTGCACATTCCATGTGGCAATTCTTAACAATAATCAACAAGGAAATAGATTAAAAAAAACTGTTAAAATTATTATTATTTATTACTGGTAATACAAAAATGAGTTTTCTTCACCTACTGTAAACTCTATAGCAGGCTTACTGTGTCTCATATATCTCTGTTTTTTTTTAATTAAGTTATGGTGTTTGTTTGTTTTTTTTTTATATCATTTTTGAAGAGCAACCTGATAGTAATTAATTTTATTCTCTTTGGCAATCCTGTTGTGTTGGTGTAAGATTGCATTACTTACTCTTAAAAATGTTATCAATTTATATCATTGTCTCTGTACTTATTTATGTACATTTTAATGACAAAATAAATGAAATGAAACCAACGTCCTTGGGATTTTAACTCAGAAAATCTTGAAAGTAAAAATTCTGCTTAAGGCTACAGTCACACTACAGACTCAAACCTGACTTGACTCGCTATGATTGAGAAATTAGTAGTCTGAAAAAACATGAGCCTTGATTAAAATTGCTCTCAAACCAAACAACTCAACCTAGGCAAGGTATCTAGATTGACCCTGAATTGACCTGGATTGACCTAGAATTCCAAAAAGTGACCAATCTCAAGTGGTAGTACAATGTTTACGCTCAAGGATTTCTACTGTACTATCTGAATTAGGTCAACCCAGGTCAACCCAGTTAAGTGTGCCCACCAGACATCTTCATGCCAGGCATGGGATCTCAACCATAGTGAGTCAATCCAGACTTGGGAGTGACCATAGCCAAAGCTCTGTCCACACTTTCAAATAAAAAAAAACAAAAAAAAAACCATAATATGCCCATAATAATAATAACAATAATATAGTTTTGATGTGCCTATATATGGTCATGATGTGATGTCATCGTGACCCTATTTTAGGTGTGTCACATGTTTTTGTCGAACAAAATTTGATAGTCTGGAAAGGGCCTTACCTGGTCCTCATTCTCATCAGCAAATGTGATCGATGTTAACTTGTAGTCATTTTTCAGCAGGTATTCATTTACTAGGAAGTTCAAAGCACGCTTCTCATGTGGTTTCAACAAATCCTACAAAGCAAACAAATTGACATTGAATAAAACTAGTATCAATCTTTCTCAATTTTTTTTTCCATACAAATTTAAGGCCAAGTAAAAAAAAAAGTAGTTTCTCTTCCTAATATTTTGAAAAAAGAGAATGAGGGAACTTTTTTTTTTACTCTGAGATGATAATTTCAAGATGATCAATGTTTTTAAACAGCTATCACTTTGTTAATTTTACCAAGTTGACAAACTGAAAAAAGTAAATAAGACATGATTCATACCATGTACTGTACCCCCAAAAAATGAATATGAATGAAT
>NW_022745498.1:0-614 GCF_011630105.1 Anneissia japonica
AAGAATCCTAACAAAAACCCTGTAGCAGAGAGGGCAGTCCAAGAACTCGAGAAAGATTTGCTTGTCATTGACCCAACTGGAGGCCAAGTATCATCTGCTACCCTTGCCACAGCTACCGCCACTTTAAATACAAGATTTAGATTTCATGGTTTGTCCGCCCGAGAGGTCATGTTCCAACGCGAGCAGTTCTCTAACAATCAAATCCACCTTGACGATTTGCAGATCATTTCTCAACATCAGCGACGGATTACTAATCACGCCCATAGTGAGCGGTCCAAGGCCCCTTACGGTTCTCGACGTGCCAACCTAGACATTGCTGTTGGTGAGATTGTCTACTTACACAGTGACTTGTCTAAATCTAGTAGTAGACACCGCTACTTGGTTTCATCAGTTGAGGGCAAGTGGTGCAATATTCGTAAGTTTGCGGGGAGCCAGTTGAGATTTAACAAGTATCGGGTACGGAAAGATGAATGTTATAAAGTCCCTTCCGCTTTCAAGCCTGCGATTACACAGCATACTGTCGACCATAACAGTGACACGGATGTCTTTGGCTTGACTCCACCTAGTATTCCTTCCACACTCAGCCTCGTACATACTGAAGCGAATGCGTTGCC
>NW_022745499.1:0-628 GCF_011630105.1 Anneissia japonica
TTTATTTGTTTAAATCATACCCATCTTATGCGTTCGTAATTTATCTGTTGGAATCACGTCTTATAAGTTCGTTCGTGTATTGCGCACTCGCGATCAAAAGCTGGCAGCAGTGTGGCGGCTGGTTCACAATGCTAATACCATGGAGCGTGCATAGCCAATCAGCGCAAAGCATAAATGCATCTGTGAAACAAGCACATGGTTAAACGAATGATCGTTGCCCATGCGGAGTACTTCTTGATTTTGGAGAGAGGTTCGTCTATATAGTAATAAATTGGGCAATACGTGAGGGCACGTTCCCACAAGCATGGAAAATGGCTAATATATGTCCCTTAGATATAAATGGTAGAAATGAAAATGTCACTAATTACCGCCCAATATCTATATTACCAACTATATCTAAAATTTTTGAACGATTAATTTTTAACTATTTATTTCAACACGTCTTACCCGTTCTCTCCCCTGCTCAGCATGGCTTCATACCAAATAGATCATGTACCACCAACCTTGCAACATTAATTTCTTTTGCATATCAAGCATTTGACAATAAAACACAATGTGATGTCTTATACACTGATTTTTCAAAGGCCTTTGACACAGTCGACAATAAACTCCTCATTTATAAACTTTC